>NW_027533339.1:4728924-4892559 GCF_008692635.1 Crocuta crocuta | reverse complement strand
TAAAGAGTAACACAGTTGTTACTTTTAATTTTAATAATTTGTATAATTATTATTATTACAGTTATTTATTTTAAAAAATTTTCAGTGAATACACCTAACCTCCTACATCTTCTTTCATCAAACTCAAATTCTTCCTTAAGGATTTATCACCAATAAGCCATTTCAACACTCTCAGAGTGGGCCCAATTCCATTCTGCTGTGTTACTATAGAATTATCTTCTCTATAGTTCTTACATATACTTCCCACAAGACTTGCATGTCTATTAGCAGTCATGTGTCCAAACAGTTATATAACTAATTACTCCTTGTATATAGTTAAAGCTTATTGTGTAACTTTTTACAGTATTTGCTTAGCACCACTTATTGTCTCACAGAATTAGAGTGAGTTACACAGTTTTGCTGTGTAAACCTAAGAAGTATTTTCTCTTGAGCACCACACAGTTTCTTTGTTTTTGTGGGCTCCTCCAGTGCTCTTATTCTATATGTTTTCACCTATATTCTCAAGACTTAAAAAAAATGTTTAAACCATTATGTTTGTAGTCTTTATCATTAATGTGAATCCAGTGATCTTGAAATTTACTTCCCTTCTACACAACATAGAGGATTTCCTTTTTCATGACTCCCTTTCCCAAAGCCTATGCATTGTCATGTCTTATGCATCTTTGTCTTCAGCATCTGACACAGTCATACACTGTTAAGTATTTTTGAATTCTTACTCCAAGTTTTTACATTTTGGTTTCTTAGTAGATTGTCAATGTTTTATCCACAGTTCAGTCGTAGAAAATATATTATTTCCCAAATTATAAATATTAACCTCTTTCTATAAGAAATGACATCAGAATTTTATCTCTGTATCTGATAGTGTTTTTGATAATTTCTAAAGCAAAATTGTAGAAAAAAAGGAAAGTTGATACTAAGTAAATGTTCTCCAAAGGACTGGTACACAACACATTAAAATGTAAGAAACGTGGTACATTTTCTTAAAATAAAATCCAGAACATTGTAGACACATTAAGTGTGAAAATAGTTTATTTATGCATCACTCTTTATTTGCTCTTGTTCATTAGTTGGAGAAAATTTTAGTACACTTCATTTCTAAATAAAATCTTGTTTATTTCTGAGATATGAAATTTTCACGTTTCTTCCCACATATTCTTTGTTAATTATATAACTAAACAAAGCCATTTAAAGAGTCTGTGACTTTTTCATAGAACAACAAAAAGTTTGTAATGTAGAAATTTATAATTATATTGGATTTTGGGAATCATCCAATGTATCTCATCTAACACATCTTTTCATATGTGTAATAACTTTTGTCACAATACAGTGAATACTATATTACCAATTAGTTTTATTTTATTTTAGGTGGTATTTGTATATTTTTTTTATTATGGAAATTTTCAAACAAAATAAAAGAAGTAATTATATAGTCCTCTCTCTCAACAATTATCATTAATAGATCATTTTATACCAAGGGTTGTCATGTATATTGGATATTTTTTGTCTTTAATCATCATTCAAAATTCATGATATTTTTTACTTGCTAACTTAAAACCTTCATTTCTTTTCTCTGTCTTTCATGCTGACAGCCTCTAATCTGCTCATATACTGTCAAATTGATGCATCAGTTCTTGGCTTAAAATATTTCATGCCTCCAAATCATCTTGGAAAAAAATGTTTATCTATTTTGAGAGAGAGAGAGCAGAGAAGGGGCACAAAGAGAGAGAGAGAATCCCAAGCAGGTTCCACCCTATCAGCACAGAGCCCATTGCAGGGCTGGATCTCACAAACCATGAGATCATGACCTGAGCCGAAACCAAGAGTCAGATGCTCAACCAACTGAGCCACCCAGTCATCTCTACATCCAAGTCATCTTAAATATAAAAGGCCTTTCCTGACTTGTCTGTGCTTCCATCTTGTTTCACCACCCCTGCCATGCCACTCTGAAACACACTCTGTATATCCTGTCATTATGAACTACGTTGTACTTCCAGCAACCACCCCTTGCTATTTTCTCTTTTCACTTGCTATTTTCTCTGCCTGCACTGCCACTATCATCTCCATTTTCTTCACCTTCAAAATTGTTCTCAAATATTTCTTCCTGGGGGATGTTTTCAAAAATGTATCCCCAGCCCCAGGATACATTAATTGCTTCTTTTGTGCTTTTATAAGATCCTACATGAAACTTTATCCCAGTTCTTATTACTACACATTGTAATTTAATATTAGTTTGTATTTCTCCTCCATTAGACTGAGGTCAAGTACTTCTGCCAATAACTTCTACTCCTCTGTGTAATAATATTAATGGGCAACACCACACATGCCGAAGTACATATTATCCTGTGTGTATATGTTTATATCTTGAGGGTTATACACTTTTTTTTTTCAAAATTTATTTTTTTGGTAAGAGGTGGGGGGTCGGGGGGAGGCAGAAAAAGAAGGAGAGAGAGAGAGTCCCAAGCAGGCTGTTCACTGCCAGGGCAGAGCTTGAACTCAAGAACTGTGAGATCGTGACCTGAGCCAAAATCAAAAGTCAGAAGCTTAACTGCCTAGCCTACTGAGCCACTCAGGTTCCCCTGGGAGAGGGGGAGAGGAGAGAGAAGGGAGGGGTACAGAGGATCTAAGAGGGCTCTGAGCTTATGGCAGCAAGCCCTACCATGGGGCTAAAACTCACAAACTGTGAGATCGTGACCTGAGCCAAATTGGTCCCCCAACTGATTGAGCCACCCAGGCCTCCCAAGGGTTCTAAAAGAACTTCTCTTGAAGTCTGTTTCTCCTGTCTCTTTGATTGTATGTAGTTCAGGTATAGCACATGAAATTAACTGATAGTGTGCCCAGGTTTGAAAACTCAGTGTTAAGTAGCGGAATGAACAGAAAGAAGTAGGCGTAAATCATGGATCTGTCCGTTACTAACTGTTTCAACTTGCAGATCTCATTTAAACTATGGGTTTTAGTTTCCTCATCCATCAATAGGCGTAATGTCATTTGCTTCATAGAGCTGTTGTCAATTTAACTGAGTTAATGTTTATAAAGTGTTGAGTGCTATGGAGGTCACATTTATCTAACTTGGATTATGTGAACTTCAAATTGTGAGATATTGATACATTAATATTACCAATTTATGAATAAAATTTGAAGTGCTACAAATATTTTTATAGGTGGTGTATTGTTGGTTGTTATTATATGATAACATAGCTCTAACTGGAAATAGAAGTATCTAATGTTGTTTGTTAGTATTCTGTAAATCTTACCGTTGATAATATATAATAGTATTTCTCAAGATATTTTTGTAAATTATTTTTATAATTTGAGATGTTCTTTATATTATATAATTATTTCATTCTGATGTACATAATTCATATGACATCATTAGTGTTGACAAAAGCATCTAAATCAGTAACTTTGGAATTAACAGAAAAAAAAAATACAATACCAAAATACCACAAAGTCAAAATGATAATTTAGGAGCTAGTACTCCTAAATGTCAGGTAATGTTAGTTTTTTTCTTTCATTTTTTATTTAAGAGAGAGAGAGAATAGGATGGGAAGAGAGGCAAAGGGGAAAGGGAGAATCCCAGGCAGGCCCCAATGGGGTTCAAGCCCACAATCCTGGGATCATGACCTGAGCTGAAATATAGAGTCAAACGCTTAACCCACTGAGCCACCCAGGCACAACCCACTCCCCCTCCCATTTTAAATTCCAAGGCCATGTACCTTTAAGTTTGCAAAAAATCAATCTATGTTCAGGTACAAATCATAGAAAATTTGAAAAAAAAAAGTGTTCATGATAAGATTACAAAATAGATGTTGCCATAGTATGTCTCTAAGCCATCTTATTTTTTACATATTAGGGGTACAGGTAATTCCTGATGTTTGAGAAAAAAATGAAAAGGAAAATTTTGCACACCAGAATTTTATTAAGTAGTAAATGCATGTTTCAAAGCAAAAAATATACTTGGAAATTTATGTACTTCAAGAGGATATTTTCCCTTTTATATTTACTAATAAGAGGGAATTAGTCTTGAATTGAGTTTTGGTTTTATGCAAGCAACATCACTTTTTCATTCCTGAGCAATACTTAGAACACAGTAGGCAGTTAGTACAACATATCTAATATAATTATTCTTAAATTCTAGGAGAAAATTGTGGTACCAAACTATTGATTTTGCTCTAAGTCAAAACGTAAGTTCCCTATGAGCGACTTTTGAAAATCATAATATGATGTGAATGGTGTCATCTCTCTGGAAACTATTTGGATGTCTGTATTATATTTAGATCCCCTCCTGCTTTTTGCTGCTCCAAGCCAACCATTGCCCTAAGGTCAGAGCAAGTTGCCAAGTGCTAAGGCATCCTGTCTCAGCATTTGGTTCTACTCTCTGCCACATCCATCAGTTCTCTTGTGGGACACAGGCAGGCATGTGTGGCCAGCTTCCCCAGTGTCTCTTAGTCCAGTTCTTTTCTGGAAGGGATAATTGCTTGGGGTTGCAGGTGGAAAGCACATAAAACTTCTCACCATAGCCTGAAAATTAGGTGTCAAAGTCTAGCTGTAAGCTTGTGAAGTCATTTTTGAAGAAACAGTCTTAGTTATCTGTTAGCAGATATTAAACAACATGATTCTAATGACCCAGATTTTCCACCATTTACATATTTTTGTCTTTTACTGGAAGCCTAGTTTTTAATAACTAAAGAGACATAGAATATTCTATTCTAGTCTTTTATTCTATGTGACAAGAGATGTGTAACTTATATTTTCATGTTTTTATCACTGTTATGTGCTATATGTGACTTGCTATCTGTAGGAAGCAAGCTGAGCTAAAATCTTGCAGAATGAACTATTCAAAGAAAAAAAACCCTCATATTATTTAGGACTCATTAATACAACCAAACCACAGAGAGCATACCTGTGCTTGATGTCAGAGGGCTGACAGTTCTTGAGTAACAAGTATTTTTACTTGTGAAATTCTCTGTTGGTCTTTGAAATTGTCAAATTGTCAAAAGCCTCTGCAGCTCAGAGTACATCAGAAATATAAGAGAACAGGGTGAGTTATTATGTTTAACGTACAGATGTAGCAAAAACCAGTTGCAGAACAAGATGAAGTGCAGGGTATTTTTCAAGTTCTATTAATAGATACATGCATAGATTTCCAAGACAGTCAAATACCACTACTTATATTTCTTTTTCTTAATGCACTGCTAAATTTATCTTGGCACATTAGCATTATGAGCCTCAAAGTTCCTTCTTTAAAAATATGCTACCCATCTGTTTCTTCTATCTTTCTAAAGAGACCATCATTTCTGAAAGTAGAGATATACTTTTCCTATACAGAGGAAGTTTTACCTAACGAAAACCAGAACAGAAAACTGCATAAATTATATGAATTCTTGGGTTAAAATGTAATTCTTTTTGCCAGAAATATTTGAATATATAATTAATGGCAAACTCATTGATTCAACCAAACTAACTTCCTTAGATTCATTGAGTTCTAAACCCAAAGGTAAGTAGTCACATCTGGATATTAGACATAGAGTGGATTATATTTCACGAGTTACTGTTGGAATATACCATAAACCCTAACCCTGGGATGGCCCACAAAAGGGGAGTTCATTTGATCACTAAAACTGTGATTATTTTTATTTCTGACACCAGATGGCGCTCGTAGATTTTTAATCAGCTTTGATCTTTCTTGTGTTCTATATTTTCCCTCCTCTCTTCTTTCCAGGAAGATTTTGCTTGAAAGATTAAAGTTCTCATGTGTTTTCTCTCATGTAAAATTTAATTGAAGCTTTTCATGTATTGATTAAAACTCACAGTCCCTTTCTACCCTTTTTTTTTTTTTTTTTGCTTCATCGGACAATATTAAGAATATTGAATAACACAGGAATGACTAATAAGAATCTCTGCATTAGTGACCTGAGGGGACTGTCAATAAAGTCACTGTCTCTTCATTCAGAAATGCAATTCATTTAGAAATTGTTCTAATTTTTAAAGCCATTTTAGCCTGGATTTAATTCTTCTGTCTTATTAGTATAAAAAGAAATACACTGGTAGCTAGGAATTACGTTTATCCATCATCCAGAAGAAAGAACTTTCTATGTGCAAATGAGTTTTACGTGAAGCCTCACGGGTGTCTGAAATTATTCCTCTTACAAACACTCTCTTGTTCTGCCTCATTCGCACATTTCCAGAGCTGTGTCACTTTATTCCACTTATACCATCAGAAAGATAATAGCATAAAATTAAGCTCCTTATTATGAGGAGCAAGACTATTCCTGCTTTCTGTTTTCTTGCTCTCCCTCTCCCTTCCTTTGTCTTTGAATTGATTAGAATTAATTTTTACTTGGGAGACAGGTGGCATGTTGTAACGAATCTGTTCTATACACTGTGACTTTATTTTAACACAGCCTTTGCATACAGTCCTGAAGCCCTTACATTAGTCTCTTTTCTTGGAATTATTAACCACCTTTGAGACTTCACTGATTTGAAACAGGAATCCTCATCACCCAGAGGAAGACAGAAACACATACCCCTGCAATGTGTAGTGCAGAAGACTGACAAAACTCAAATTTGAAGAAAATTTTTGGTTTAGGGAATTTTTATTCTCTACCTTTTGGTTTTAGTGGAAACCAGTGGTAACAAGGTAAAAATTATTAAATGAAAGTTACAAAAAAGAGGCAATAATGGCATCCTTTACAATCAGGTTCAATATGGGAATGAAGAAATAGCTTCTGCCTTTTCAAAAGCTCTATTGACAGGCCCCTGGGTGGCTCAGTCGGTTGAGTAACTGGCTTCAGCTCAGGTCATGATCTCACGGTTTGTGGGCTCTAGCCCCACATTGGGCTCTGTGCTGACAGCTCAGAGCTTGGAACCTGTCTTTGGATTCTGTGTCTCCCTCTCTCTCTAACCCTCCCCTGCTCATGCTGTGTCTCTCAGCTCTCAAAGATTAAAAAACAAAACAAAACATTAAAAAAAATTTTTTAAATCTCTATTGTATTTCCTCCTGCTAAAATGCAAATTACTCCTTTCATTATGATAAGCACCTTATCAAGATATGTCATTTAGAAGCTCACATTTTTGCCTGCCAGTAGGTGAGAAGGTTATTGACCAAAAGGCATTGATTGACTTTGTTAAGTTAATGGTAGCACATAAAATGGGATAATGGTCTTAGCTCTTCAGGCTCCTGAAGAATTTTGATCCTGTCTTTTCCAGGGGAGTCTACATTACCTTTTGGAAACATTCCTACACAAAATGTTTTCTTTGGAACAGTCTCTTTTGGCAGCTCTTTCTGATGCATGGAAACTTTTGTGAGAATCAAGTTTTTAAAAAAAATTTTAAAAGAACAGATTGTACAAAATGTAGCAAAACTAGAGAAACATACCAGAGAAGGCACTGGGCCATTTTTTTCAACTGCCATAATGTTAGGCCCTTTCATTAGTCAATCATGCACTCATTTAGGACACTGGGTCTCTTCCAAATTAACAAAGATTTTCCCAATAGCAAAGGTTTTTTGAGAGGTAAGAGATCACACATGGTGGCCTAGCAAGATTTCACCGGTAAAGAAACCATAGTGGATTCAGATCTGTAAATAACACATAACAAACTGTGTTTGGTTGGTTTGCCATAGGGGAGGGAGTGGGGAGAATGGGAAGTATAAGCTTAGAGTTGGGGAATAAATCATTCATGGGAATAAGGAATATAGTCAACGATATTGTTAACAGTGTTGAATGGTGACAGATGGCAGCTATACTTATGGTGAGGATAGCATAATGGATGGAGAAGTTGAATCACTATGTTGCCAACCTGAAATTAATGTAACATCGTCTACTATACTCAGATATTTAAAAAAATAGTAAAAGGAAAAAAAAAGAGTAGTATCTGGTTAGAGAGACTTTTTCCATATTTGTGACAGAACCAACATTTGAGAGAGACTAAGAGACCAGGTGCTGTCTTCTGCAATGTTCCTGCTTTATCACATGAAATTATTTTGCTCAAAATCATCCAAGCCCCTTCATTTCCTTTAGAGGATGAGCCATTTGCCATTTATAGATCTTATGGTGCTATGTCATGAGACATCTGCTCATTCTATTGCCTTTCATCTTATCCTTTACCCCTTCACCCCCATGAAACCTCTGTTCCAACAGTGTTGACCTCCATGCTATTCCCCTCAAAAACAGACCACAATGACAAGGTTGGAATAATATTCACCCAGATAGCTGCATTTACTAATTTCTTTGAATTTTTGTTCAAATTTATTTTCTCAATGAAATTTCTGACCACCCTATTTTTTAAATGTTTATTTATTATTTTGAGAGGGAAAGAGAGCATGTGGAGTACACAATGGAGGGGCAGAGAGAGTGGGCGAGAGAATCTCAATCAGGATCTGTACTGTGAGCATAGAGCCTGATACGAGCCTCCATCCCTGAATGGGGAGACCATGACCTGAACCAAGAATCCAGTCAGATGTTTAACCTACTGAACTACCCAGGCATGCCTCTGACCCCCCTACTTAAAATTACCCTCTCTACTCTTGAAGCACTCTGGTTTTACTTACCCTGCTCCCTATCATTTTGCATTTATTAATTCATACCATATTATATAATCTACTTATTTTTTTCTTTTTGGTGAACCAAGATGGAGATACAGATAAAGAATCAAAGTTGTATGATAAAAATAGACCCTCTATTCCCAAATGTAGTAGAATACTGTCTTTATTAAATTGAAGTAAAAGAATGTCAATGTCCTTAGATCTAACTTTTAAAAATCCTAATAGTCACCATATATGAAAATGTCTAAGGATGCAAATATCCATTGTAGGAGATTTTCATATTTTCAAATGTGGAAATAAATGAAAACAACCCAAATGAAAACAAATAGAACTCCTTATTTGGAGATTATTATAGTAAGGGAGTGAGGCACCCTCATCTGTGTTTGGCAGAGACTGGAAGTCAAGCAGAAAAGTGAGAAAGCTTAATAATGAAAAGATAGGGAAGATTTTAGATATGCTCTGATTGGAGATCCTTTGCAAAGACCAAGATGCCGTTAAGGTTCCCCACCACTCGACTGAGTTTTGGAGAGGCTTCTTCTAGACTTTTGGTTCCTAACTTTTCTTTTTGTTTAACTTTTTAAAAAGAAAACTTGCAATTGTAAATTGCTCCAATATTTTTCCTGTAGCTCATTCCAGCATTTAAAAATCCTCACACCTTTTATTTCAACAGAGTCCAGTTCAATCTCTTCTTTATTCTCAATAGGCTTTACCTTTATAGAAACAGTCTTGAATAAATACTTCCTTGCCATTTTAACTAGTGTCTGGTGCAGGTTTTCTTTTATAGAATAAGGAAGTTGGAGGAAGTCTAACTAGAGGCTAGAACATTGCATGTGATTATTTTGGAGGGTATATTTAGCTTTCTCTGGTTGGTTTTGAGTTGGAAGTAGGAGCAAAAATTAGGGAAGACGACAGTCATTGACCAAATCCTTACCATTTAGGCCCATTGTTGGAGAGGTATAGTGTGGCTTTCTGGACAAGTTGCTGCAGAAGTTGTGAGTGAGAATTCTGTTGCCATGTATGGTCTGGTCGTTGTCTGTTTGTATTTTTAGCTTCTCACAAAAACACTGATGTGTCTGGCTAAAATAAAGATTCCAGCATTAGGACAAAGAGAAGAGGAAGTATGTCTTATGCACATGTATATTCCACTAAGCTATTTCTTCCATTAATCCTATGGAATATGCAGGGGAATGCTAGGTGAAAGAGAGTAAAGATGTAACACTAGGGTACTACTGGGAAAAAATTGTGAAGAACCTGAATTATTGCAATGCTTTCTTGGGGTATGACAAGTCAAGGTTATTTCTTTAGTTCTCACAAAGCAATAATTGACATAGAACACTTTACTGAACATTATCATTTCACAGCAAGTGCAGGAATCTAGTTTCAGTGGGATGGCCAAGACAGAAAATGACTTGTATGGCATTTTTAAGTGTGTACTTTACAATCCAGTGGTAAACCCAGTGGAGATTGTTTCCAACATGACTGCTACAATCATGGAAGAAACTAGTGCATACCCCTCACTACACTCCCAGGAGTAACCACAAAGTTCTGTAATACAAATGAGGTACCCAAACTGAATAGCATAAAGGGCTTAGGCTATAAAGCCAAAATGAATACAATCACTTAAAACTGGATGACTTAGAGTGGGCCAAGTATTACAGTGGATGATACCTTATCCTCTGCTTTGTCTTGATGAAATTTTAGTCAGGCTTCTTTTTCCAACAGACCCTGAACTCTGCTTATTCCCAAGCCTGAGCAAGTACAAAAAAAAAAAGTAAGGTGCTGGCTATGTACTGAATGTTTTTGCCACCCTCCTCCCTTCATATATTAAATTTCCAATCCCCAGGATGATGGTACCTGGAGGCGAGGCCTTTGGAGGAGGAGAGGTTAGTCATGAGGATGGAACCCTCATGAATGGGGATCAAAGAGCCTTGAGAGCTTTCTTTCAGTCTCTGCTCTTTACCATAGAAGGACACAACATGAAGACAGCCATCTACAAGCCAGGAAGTGGCGTCTCACCAAACATTGAATCTTTTGACACCTTGATCTTAGACTTCTCAGCCTCTGGAACTATGAAAAATAAATGTTTCTTGTGTAAGTCTACCCATCTGTGATAATTTGTTATAACAGTCTAAACTAGGTGCCTTCTCATCAGCTCTCCCTGGGAGTGAACGAACCACACAGCAAGACCCTTTTCTTGTCAGACCCCACTGGTCATTTCCCCTTGTTTGATCAGTTTTCCTTTCAAAGATTCTGCTTATACATGTTTACTTTTTCTTTATCCTATTAAATTAAAATGTTCTGTTTGATTTGAGATAGTTGCAGAAATTGTAGTCACAGTGTTCTGCCTGCTGTGACAGTCCTTTCCCTACCTTGCAATAATCCTTTTGAAGCAAATTCTCTCCTTACTAATTCCTGACTTGTTTGCCTTTAATAGAACCTATGGGAGTAGTTACATTAACGAAGACCATCAACATTTCTGGAGAGCTTACTCTGTGATAGGTAATGTCAATATGTGCCTTACACAGATTACTTCATTTAAATATTCCGGCCTTTCCGTGAGGTAGGTATTAGGACTATGCACATTTCATAGGTGACAAAACTGATGATTTATGGTTTACTTGCTCAATGTGATGAAGTTGATAAGTAACAGAGGCCAGACACAGGTCCACACAAGTTTGGCCCTGTAACTGGTCTCTTAGCTATCACCCTTATATCTCTAGAAAGACCTACATAGGAGGGCTTCCTCACAAGACTTTATCTACAAGTATCAGTCTGGGATGGCACATGCTTTAGTTTTTAAAGAGGGGAGGGTATTTTTATCTTCAGGAATAAAACTTATTAAAGGAAAAAATTTTCCCCTTTGTTAGTTTACAAGATCTGGGTACAAGTCATTTCTGTTCATTCCCAGATCTTTTCCTTTCCTGACAAATGGTGATAAAAAGAACCAGAGGAATTCCTCTTGGCACTTTCATTCATATTTTATGCAGCTGAGTTAGAGCTTGTTTTTGCAAGGTAAAAACCCTTAAGCTGCTTGGGCAAATCTAGTTGACCCTATTCTGCAATTCCAGGTTTTCAGTTGTTAAAGAACTGGGCACAAGAATTTTCATCTTAATTCTGGTTTTAAGTTGCATTCTGCAATGTGATTACTATTAATCAATCAGTTGTTTTCAGGGAGGAGGGGGGGCATCTGGGTGGCTCAGTCATTTTTGCATCTGACTCTTGGTTTTGGCTCAGGTCATGATCTCAGGGTCATGAAATCAAGCCCCGCATTGGGCTCTGCACTGGGCATGGAGCCTGCTTGGGATTTTTGTCTCCCCCTCCCTCTGCCTCTCCCCAGCTTGTGCTCAATTTCTCTCCCTCTGTCTCTCTCAAAAAACTAAGTTTTTCTTTCCATGTGATTCTTATGTCAATTTCTCAGTTGCTTCATAATACCAAGGGAGAAGGCTGTGATTAATTGAGACCTTAAAATAATGTGGCTTCCACTTCATTTTGCTTTAACAATTTGAAAGTATTATGTGAGGTAAACCTCTCATCTGGATTTCTGACTGACTTCCTTTACAGTGTGGTAGAATTTTAGAGTTTCCAGAGACAATGTGGTATTTTTGTTTTTTAAGTTGTGAAGAGAGAAACGTGGCACTTACAATGGAAATTTCAGTAGAATCACTTGAAGCTAGATGACTTAGAACCCATAATGGCAGAATTAACAAAAGGGCAGAAGATGCCATTGTATGAAATGTGCAGAGCATATATTCTTTTAGCATAACTGTGTTATTTTCACACATGCATCATCTGTAGAGAGCTTTATAAGGAGTTCCTTATAAAGGAACTGGAACCATGTGGAACCCTTATATCAGACTGAAGTTCTCAATAACATGTGACACACACTGTGTATTTTGAATATATCCAGAAATCGGTACCTAGCTTTTGATGTCTGATGATGGTCATTGTAGTACTTTTGTGTAGTCTGGCCATAAATACTTAATTTGGGCCTCTATCAGCACTGTATAAGAGTCAATAATTAATTGTGCAGTAGCCAGAACATATACAGGTAAATGTTTTTCCTTATAAGTGAATTATTTAATAGAAAGATATGCAGAGGTTGATCCAAGATTATATCAGCTGACAAAGTAAGTTTTAATGTTTCTAAGCCCCTCTGTTAGAATATGGTTTTGTAGCTATAAATCTCTCCTAAGGCTAACAATCTTATTGTATATTGTCACTTACTAGTTAATGTCTAGTTACCAGCATATCTTGAATCTATCCACATCTCAGTTTCTTCATCTATTAAATGAAGATAATAATATATGCTATGAGTAGATGTTTATTGTTTACATATTCAGTATCCATCTATTCATTCTGATACTGTCAGATTTCTCTTGAGAGCCTCTCTTCTGGTCTCATAAAAGTTTTTCATACAAAATGGATGCTAGTTTTAGTTGTATGGCTATATAAGGCTATTTTATTTACTTTTTATTTTTTTTTAAATGTTTATTTTTGAGAGAGAGAGAGAGTGAGTGAGCTGGTGGGGGAGGGGGTTGTGTGTAGAGAGAGTGAGACACAGGACCCAAAGCAGGCTTCAGGCTGCAAGCTGTTAACAAAGAGCCCAATGTCGGGCTCAAACCCAAAAGCTGGAAGATCATGACCTGAGCTGAAGTCAGTCGCTTAACCATCTGAGCCACTAAGACACCCCAAAATCAGACAACTTTAAACTAATTAGTCTATGGAGCAATAGGAGGGTAGATGATTATATTTGACAAATAAGACATGAGGAGACAGTGTCAGGGCATCCGGGAAAAACGTTTCTTTCCTCTTCCATGGATACTATGAAAAGACATGTTCACTAGGCATCTAGATAATGGGAGTGAGGATAAGTTGCCTAGACATAAGATCTAGGAAGGCCACACTAGTGTTTTTTTAAACTGAGTAGGACCAGTGAGCGGATGAGACCAACACATGAAAAAGTACAGAAATGAGAGAATCACAGAAATTGCACTTGATGCCCTGATGACTATGGATTTTCAGATCAAGACTCCTCTGAAATCGGGGTGCCTGGATGGCTCAGTGGGTTAAACGTCCGACTTCGGCTCAGGTCATAATCTCACAGTCTGTGGGTTCAAGCCCCTCATTGGGCTTTGTGCTGACAGCTCAGAGCCTGGAGCCTGCTTCAGATTCTGTGTCTCCCTCTCTCTCTGCCCCTCCCCCACTTGCTCTCTGTCTCTGTCTCTCAAAATAAAATAAAGACATAAATTTTTTTTAAAAAAAGACTGTCTGAAGACACATCTAGTTCTGGACTTTTATTTACATAAAGTGATTATCTTATTATTTGTTTATCTAAAGACACCTAATATTTAAGTTGCTGCTTATAACCCAAGGGTCTAAATTGATAAGGTTGTTCTGAGAATAAAATAGCAAGTTAAGGGCTATAGCTCTGAATATGGTAGAATCCTTGTATAATTACAGTGTTAAGTGAAAAGATTAAGACTCGGAATATATCCTTATTAATAATCAGGTGTTTATGAAATGCGGTTTAGGGATCATGTACTTTGAACAACAGTTTACTTGAACCCACATAAAAATGAGGAGATTTGACCTCATTTTGCCATTAAGTTAGAGAGCACATTCTAGCAAATATGTTGAATGAAATATTTAAAATGAACAAG
The DNA here is from genome assembly GCF_008692635.1 of Crocuta crocuta. NCBI lineage: Eukaryota > Metazoa > Chordata > Mammalia > Carnivora > Hyaenidae > Crocuta > Crocuta crocuta. Next base: position 4,878,357 of record NW_027533339.1, on the reverse strand, counting down.
TTTGTGGAACTGAGAAGTGAGGAAAGTAAATAATAGTTTTTGCTTTTTATATTTTAATATTAAGATAAATTTTAACAAATAGAATCGGTGGCTAAAAATGGACCCTATTATTAATTAAATTTGACACTAGCCTGTATTGAATTCCTTAACACTTCCCTATCATAAAATAACATTAACATAAAGTGTTAACAGCATTTTCAGATTGTCACCTACATTGAAAATCAAAACTTTAATTCATGTGTTATACACCCATCAGTGAGATATCTATCAGTCAATTCCTGACTTTGTTCTTTATATAATTTACATGAAGCAGGTGTAAGTTTAAGAAGATGGCTTTGTTTATTAAATTTTAAACAAGCTTTACCTTTAAAAATGTATATGCACTAGGTTTCCATGATTTCATAGCATCCATATTATTTATTGGTTTAATTAACCAGTGAGAAAGAAGGAAGAAAATATTGGCTCTTTATCAGTTGATCCAAACAAATCATTGATGAATATAAAGAATAATAGTTGATGAAAGTAATTTATAATTTTTTAAGTGTTATATCAAAAGGAACAGGGTATTCATTAGATTTTAAGCTATTAAAATTGGACATTCCATCTGCTTTGTTGAATAAAGTTTTCTATTACAATCATAGATCTGCTTACCACAGTAAGTTGATACTGTTTTGTCTATTGTTTAGAAAAATACTTTAAAAAACTTAAATCACCTGATGTAAGCACTAGAATTATTTTTTTTTTTACAAATAGTTTATTGTCAAATTAGTTTCCACATAACACTCAGTGCTCATCCCCATAAGTGTCCTCCTCTATGCCCATCCCCCCTCCCCCCACATCCATCAGTCCTCAGTTTTTGTCAGCATTCAAGAGTCTCTCATGGTTTGCCTCTCTCCCTTTCCCCCACCATTTCCGCCCTTCTTCTCCCCCTTGTTCCCCCGTCAAGTTCCTCCTAATCCTCCTATACGTGCAAACATACGATATTTGTCCTTCTCTGCCTGACTTATTTCGCTCAGCATAACACCCTCAAGATCCATCCACGTTGCTACACATGGCCAGATTTCATTCTTTCTCATTGCCATGTAGTATTCCATCGTATAGATAAACCACATCTTCTTGATCCATTCATCTGTTGATGGACACTTAGGCTTTTTCCATGTTTTAGCTATTGTGGAGAGTGCTGCTATGAACATTGGGGTACATGTGTAAGCACTAGAATTAAAAAAGAACTACCTCGGTGTCTCAGTCGGTTTAGTGTCTGACTCTTGGTTTTGGCTCAGGTCATGATTTCGTGGTTTGTAGGTTTGAGTCCCATGTCGGGCTCTGTACTTGGGATTCTCTCTCTCTCTCCCTGTATCTGCCCTTACCCTGCTCTCCCTCTCTCTGTCAAGATAAAAATAAGTAAACTTAAAAAAAAAAAAAAACTTTAGGAAATGGCTGTCCTGTAATGAGAGTCCTGTAATTTGGCAAGTTGCCTTATGCTTGATCTGTTTTACAACATAGAATTCACATAAAGGAACTTAACAATTGTATGTGTAAAACTACTCTTGCTTCTAGAAACTTTCTAAGTTTGTGATACTAGACACTAAAACTAGTAGAATTGGAAATTCATCTCTTAGGATCTCACGGGTTTTTAATTTTTTTTATATTTTATTTATTTCAGAGAGAGAGAGAGACAGTGTGAGCAGGGGAGGGTCAGAGAGAGAAGGAGACACAGAATCTGAAGCAGGCTCCAGGCTCTAAGCTAGCTGTCAGCACAGAGCCCAACGTGGGTCTTGAACCCACGAACCGTGAAATCATGACCTGAGCCGAAGTCGGACGCTTAACTGACTGAGCCACCAGGAGCCCCAAAATCTTATGTTTTAATCTACCATTTTTTCCTTTCCATTGATGAGTATTTTTAAGAGTAGAGCATGAACATAAATGTTAAGCGAAGTGTTGTGTCTTCCCCAAATCCCTATGTTGAAATCCTAATGACTAGTACCTCAGAATGTGGCTATATTTCAAAATAGGGTAATTGCATATGTAATAAGTTTGGATGGGGTCATACTGGAGTAGGGTGAGAGCTTAATCCAAAATGACTGGTATCCTTCCTTATACCAAGGAAGGATTTGAATACAGACAGAAACACACAGAAGATGTGAAGACACATCAACACATTTTACAGAGATCTACGTATCTATTCATAAACAGGAATAGATCCTTCTCTCACAGCCATCAGAGGATATCAATTCTGCTCACACCTTGATTTTGTGTTTCCAGCCTCCAGAACTGTGAGGCAATAATTTTTTGTTGTTTAAGACAGCTAGTTTGAAGTATTGTATTATGACATCTCTAGCAAGCTGATACAATTACCAAAAGGGAAGTCTTCAAAGAGGGATTCAATGAGAAATTGGCTCATCATCCCTGGGAGAATACTGATATTAAGATGATGGCTTCCATCTTGTACTGTCTGGAAATAAAGGGAATGATACAAATTACGAATGGTCTTTCAGAAGTATTTGTTTCTTTACCCATCCCCCCAAGTGATTTATTCCTAGGGGTGCTTTTTCACTATATAGAAAATAAATCAATGTTTGTAAAATACTCTGAGCTCTTTAGAAGTGAAAGGCCAGATGAATTCATTTACAATCTATCACAATTTATAGCTCTAATGAGAATAGTTACTATAGTTCTAAGTGATTCAGATCCTTCTACTACAGGAATTAAGTGTCATTTTATTTTGTTTAATTTTTTTTTTTTACCACAACTCTATCAAAACGAAAACAAAAGGGGAAATGCCTTCTTTACAACTAGATTCACTTTGAAGGAAATAGTTAACGGTATATAGCCAAGAGTGGGAAGCAGTTAGGGAATAACTGTGCCATCCAGGGGGAGAGAGAAAAGAAGAAGCTGGGTGACCTGAGGTCTAGCTTTGCAGGTCCCTGGACCAGGAAACTTGAGGAGAGGCCTAAGGGCAAGGCTATCTGGTGAGGTTAAGACTTTCTGACCTGATAAGAGTAAACAGATGAGTGTCATGGGGCCTCGTTACCCAGCTCAATGGATAGGGTTAGAGAATTGCTCCGGGGCCTGCTTCTAGGGGTTGGCAGCTAGTGATTTGGATCTTACATTTCTATGCATGTTTTCATTCTATTACAACAAAATATGAAGACAGTACAAATAAGTTTCTTAAATGTGAATGCATCCTCCAAGTGAACAGGTGGCAAAGGTTAACACCGGTGGTCTTCAGAGTATTCTTGTGTTCATTCTTCTGTAACCCTTGCCCACCTTTATTTTAACATGTTCCAAACTTGTCTCAGATACTCAGCTCTTTCTCTGACACATGCCCCCATTTTCTGTGAGTGAACATTTGAGCAATAGCTTTCTTTGTTCCTATACTAAGACTCTAACTTTTATATTACACAAATGGTTTTCTGAACCTCTGTAGAATGTCCATGGTGAAAATTATATCCAGATTCATGGACAAGGTCATAAAGTGTACAATTATTTGGCAATGGCGACATTTGAGCCAGTTTCTAAACTTCCTGTTAGACATTGTTCAGCCCTCGGTTGTCAGTAATGACTAGCGAAATTGGGAAGAAGATTGACATAGTTTGTCTTCAATATAACACCATTTTCCTCCTTGCATTTCTGCTCCATTTTCCTTCTTGAGCATATTATCTTGTTCTCAGCTGGTGACATGCCAATCACTCCTAAGCTTTTACTATTAAATGTGGTGCTTGCTGACTAGGACTTATTGAAGATGGCATACCACCTGGAGACACTACATTGGAAAAGACAACTTGATGCTGATAGTATTAAAGACCTACTGCCGGAACGGCAGGCAATGGGATTGCTACTCCATGGGAGACACTCCTCAGAAATCCCCGCAGTTATATCTGGGCTTTCAACATTACTGCTTAAAGACCCATCATCAAATTTTACTCAACCCAGATAACCCTCCCTCATATATAAGTATTAAGTTATTTCCCATCAAGATCCCTTAGCAAACCTATATAGGTTAGGTATTTAACTACATTTGGAGCTCTGTTACTGCTATGATTAAAGTAAAAGAACTGGTCCTCAATTTTCTTTACCCTCTACTTCACGAGATGATGATTTATATGCTGCTAGGCAGGCCCACCAGCTCTCCTATAGTGTTTAATAGTTAATCATTTTCAATCCTACATTACTCTCTCCCAAGTATCAGTTAACTCAAGAAACAAACATTCATTTCCATTATTCTTATTATTGTATCTTCCATATTTTTTCTTAAATAGTTTATTGTCAAGTTGGTTTCCATATAACACCCAGTGCTTATCCCTACAAGTTTCCTCCTCCATGCCCATCATTCCCCTTTCCCTCTCCCTGACCCCCGTCAGCCCTTAGTTTGTTCTCAGCATTCAAGAGTCTCTCATGATTTGCCTCCCTCCCTCTCTACAACTATTTTTCCCCTTCTTCTCCCCATAGTCCTCCATTAAATTCCCCCTAATCCACATATACGTACAAACATATGGTATTTGTCCTCCTCTGCCTGACTTATTTCGCTCAGCAAAACTTCTCAGGTTCCATCCATGTTGCTACAAATGGCCAGATTTCATTCTTTCTCATTGCCATGTAGTATTCCATTGTATAGATAAACCACATCCTCTTGATACATTCGTCAGTTGGTGGACACTTATGCTCTTTCCANTACATGTGTGGGTCCAAATCTGAGTTCTCTATTCTATTCTGTTGGTCGATGTGTCTGTTTTTGTGCCAATACCATACTGTCTTGATTATTACAGCTTTGTTGTAGAGGCTAAAGTCTGGGATTGTGATACATTCCATTTTGGTTTCTTACTTTGGCTATTTGGGGTCTTTTCTGGTTCCACACAAATTTAAGAATAGTTTGTTCTAGTTTTGAGAAGAATACTGGTGCAATTTTGATTGGGATTGCATTGAATGTGTGGACTGCTTTGAGTAATGATGACATTTTAACAATATTTATTCTTCTGATCCATGAACGTGGAATGTTTTTCCATTTCTTTGTGTCTTCATCAATTTCCTTCATAAGTTTTCTATGGCTTTCATCATACAGATCTTTTATATCTTTGGTTAGGTTTATTCCTAGGGATTTTATGTTTTTTTGTGCAATTCTTTTTTTTAATGTTTTTTTTTAAATGTTTTATTTATTTCTAGGAGAGAGAGAGAGAGAGACAGCGTGAGCAGGGGAGGGTCAGAGAGAGAGGGAGTCACAGACTGAAACAGGCTCCAGGCTCTGAGCTGGCAGTCAGCACAGAGCCCGACGCGGGGCTCGAACCCATGAACCACGAGATCATGACCTAAGCGAAAGCTGGATGGATGCTTAACCGACTAAGCCACTCAGGCGCCTCTTTTTGTGCAATTCTGAATGGTATCAGTTTCTTGATTTCTCTTTCTGTTGCTTTATTATTTGTGTATAAAAATGCAACTGATTTCTGTATGTTGATTTTGTGCCCTGCAACTTTGCTGAATTCACAAGTCAGTTCTAGTACACTTCTGGTGGAGTCTGTCGAGTTTTCTATGTAGAGTATCATGTCTTCTGCAAAAAGTGACTTCATCTTTGCTAATTCTGATGCCTTTTATTTCCTTTTGTTGTCTAATTGCTGATGCTGGGATTTATAGCACTATGTTAAACAACAGTGGTGAGAGTGGACATCCCTGTCGTGTTCCTGATCTGAGGGGGAAAGTTCTGTTTTTCTCCATTGAGGATGATATTATCTGCGAGCTTTTCATAAATGGCTATTATGATGTTTAAGTAAGTTCCTTATATCCCAACATTCTCAAGGGTCTTTATTAAGAAAAGGTGCTGTATTTTGTCAAATGCTTTTTCTGCATCTATCGACAGGATCGTATGGTTTTTATCTTTTCTTTTGTTAATTTGATGTGTCACATTGATCGATTTGCAAATACTGAACCAGCCCTGTAACCCAGGAATGAATCCCACTTGATCATGGTGGATAATTATTTTTATATGCTCTTGCATTCGATTTGCAAGTATGTTTTTGAGGATTTTCGCATCCATATTCATCAAGGATATTGGCCTGTGATTCCCTTGTTTTTGCTTGGTCTCTGTCTGGCTTGGGAATCAAAGTGATGCTGGCTTTGTAGAATGAGTCCGGAAGTTTACCTTCGATTTCTATATTTTGGAATAGCTTGAGAAGAACGGGTATTAACTCTGATTTAAATGTCTGATAGCATTCACCAGAGAAGCCATCTGACCCAAGGCTTTTATTTGTTGGGAGATTTTTGATAACTGATTCCATTTCTTCACTAGTTATGAGTCTGGTCTGTTCAGATTTTCTATCTCTTCCATGTGAAATTTGGTAGTGACTGTGTGTTTAGGAAGTTGTCCATTACTTCTATGTTGTCCAGTTTGTTGGCATACAATTTTTCATAGTATTCCCTTATAATTGCTTGTATTTCTGAGGGGTTGGTTGTAATAAGTCCATTTTCATTCATAATTTTGTCTATTTGAGTGTTCTTTCTTTTCTTTTTGAGAAGCCTGGCTAGAGGTTTTTCAATTTTGTTTATTTTTTTTCAAAAAACCAAGTCTTGGTTTCATTGATCTGTTCAACTGATTTTTTGGATTCTATATTGTTTACTTCTGCCCTTTTTTCCCCCTCTTCTCCTATGGGGTTTGGGTGCTCCTGCTGCTCTGCTTTTAGTTCCATCAGGTTTGCTGTTAGATTTTGCACTTGCACTTTTTCTAATTTCGTGAAATAGTCCTGGAGTGCAATGTACTTTCCTCTTAGGACTGCCTTTGCCGCATCCCATTGAGTTTGAATTGTTGTATTTTCATCTTCATTTGTTTCTGTATATTTTTACATTTTTTTCTCCAATTGCCTGATGGACCCATTCATTCTTTAGTAGGGTGTTCTTTAACCTCCATGTTTTTGGAGGTTTTCCAGACTTCTTCCTGTGGTTGATTTCAAGTTTCATAGCAATGTGATCTGAAAGTGTTCATTGTATGATCTCAATTATTTTATATTTATTGAGGGCTGCTTTATGCCCCTGTATTTGATCTATCTTGGAGAATGTGCCATGTGCACTTGAGAAGAAAGTGAATTCCATGGCCTCAGGATGTAGAGTTCTAAATATATCTGTCAAGTCCATCTGGTCCAATGTGTCATTCAAGTCCATTGTTTCTTTAGTGATTTTCTGTCTGGTTGATCTATCCATTGCTGTAAATGGAGTATCAAAGTCCCCTGCTATTAGCACATTCTTATCCATAAGAATGTTTGTGATTAATTGTTTTATATATTTAGGTGCTTCCGTATTCAGTGCTTAGACATTTATAATTGTTAACACTTTCTGATGGATAGACCCTGTAATTATTATAAAAGGTCCTTCTTCATCCGTTGTTACTGCCTTTACTTTAATGTCCAGTTTGTCTGATATAAGTATAACTACTCCAGCTTTCTTTTGACTTCTAATAGCATGATATATATTTCTCGATCCCCTTACTTTCAATATGAAGTTGTCCTCCTGTCTAAAATACATTTCTTGTAGAGAGCATATATATGGATTTTGTGTTTTTTTGTCCATTCTGCTACCCTATGCCTTTGATTGGGACATTTAGCCCACTTAAATTCAGTGTTATTATTGAAAATATGGGTTTAGAGTCATTGTGCTCTTTGTAAGATTCATGCTTGTTATGGTGTCTCTGGTATCTTGTTTTCCTTGCAACATTTTCCTCATAGAGTCCCCTTCAGGATTTCTTGTAAGGCTGGTTTAGTGGTGATGAATTCTTTCAATTTTTGTTTATTTGGGAAGACTTTTATCTCTCCCTCTATTCTTAATGACAGGGTTGCTGGATAGAGGATTCTTAGCTGGATACTTTCTGTTCATCATAGTGAAGATTTCCTGCCATTCCTTTCTGGCCTGTCAAGTTTTGGTAGATAGGTCTGTAACCACTCTGATAGATTTCCTTTTTATGTTAGGGCCTTTTTATCCCTAGCTGCTTTCAGAAATCTCTCTCTGTCCTTATATTTTGCCAGTTTCACTATGATATGTAATACAGAAGATTGATTCAAGTTACGTCTGAGGGGAGTTCTCTGTGCTTCTTGGATTTCAATGTCTGTTTCCTTCCTCAGATTGGGGAAGTTCTCTGCTATACTTTGTTCAAGGACTCTTTCAGCGCTTTTCCCTTTGTCTTCCTCTTCTGGAATTCCTATGATATAGATATTGTTTTGTTTGATTGTATCGCTCAGCTCTCGAACTCTCCTTTCACGTTCCTGGATCAGTTTATCTCTCTTTTTCTCAGCTTTTTCTTTTTCTAATATTGTGTCTTCTAATTCGCCTATTCTCCTCTCTGCCTCTTCAATACATGCATTGGATGCCTCCATTTTATTATACATCTCACTTATAGCATTTTTTAAATTCATCATAGCTATTTTTAAGCTCCCTAGTCTTTGTAGCACCAGTTTCTCTGATGTCTTCCATGCCTTTTTCAAGCCCAGAGAATAATTTTATGACTTGTTCTAAATTCTTGTTCAGTTATGTTGCTTATATATGTTTTGAGCAGTTCTTTAGCTGTCATTTCTTCCTGGAATTTCTTTAGAGGAGACTTCTTCCGTTTCGTTATTGTGGTTAGCTTTCTGTCTCTTGATTGTTTTAAAAGCTTGTTATGCACTCTGCACCTGTGAATACTGCTGTATTAAAGAAGGCTCTTTGACTCTCCAGGGCCTCTTCATTCAGGAAGTGTTCTTTGAATGGTGTCTCTTGGTCTCTCTTGTTGAGACTTAGGTTATTTTATTTCCTTACTCCTAGTGATATTTGGGACTCTCCACCATATGTTCTTTGGTTTGTTTCTTGTGGTAGCCACTATAAGATTTTCTCAGTGGACTCTGTCTCCTTTTCCTCCCAAACTACTGTATTCTATAAGGGTTCCTATGGCTTCAGGTCTTCTCTGTTTGAGAGATGGGGGCAAGTGAAATGTATGGAGCTCCCTACTTTCCACCATCTTGCCTCCTCTTCTATCTTCTATATTTTTAAATGACTGATTTATACAGGTCTAGTATATTTCCTTCTAAAGTATACCTTCTAGTTTACTAGCAGTGAGTTCTTATAATTTTACAGCCACTTTGCCCCTCCAGCTACCTTTACTTTACCTACAAACCTTGAATAGAATAACACACTGCAAGCCAGCTGTAGTGTGGCTTCCAAAGATCCCCATCTCTGGTGTTTCTACTTGTATAATCCCCTCCCCTTGAGGGTGGGAAAAAACTACTTATTGCTTCTAACAGAATATGGCAAGATGATGGGACCTCACTTCCATGATTGAGTTACAGAAGACTGTGACTTTTGCTGGTATTCTTTCCTGCCTTCTCTTTTACTTGCCCTGATGCCAGTGGCTTATCGTAAGCTATTCTATGGAGAAGCCCTCATGGCACAGAAATGAGTAAGAAGTAGTCCAGCCAAAAATTTATGAGGAACTAAGATGTTAGTTCAACAAGCCATGTGGAACTAAATCCTGCCAATAACCGTTTGAGTGGTCTAGAAAACAAATCCTTTACAGTTGAGCTTTGAGAAAACTCAAAGGATCCAGATAAACTGGGCCCAAATTCTTGACTAGAAACAGTGAGACAATAAATGTTATTTAAGTCACTAAGTTTTGGAGTATTTTGTTGACCAGCGACATTCAACTAATGCACCAGCCCTGAGGTGAGTGATCATTATAACCAGACTACAAGATGGCCCCAAATGACTGTTGCCTCCTTCTATTCACACCCTTGTGTAGCCCCCTTTATACTGTACGAGGATTGCTCTTAGACAGTATATGGCAAATTTATGAGTATGTCACTTCTGAGATTATGTTCTTAAAGGAATGTGGCTTTGGTCTTGAGATCACACTCTCTTGGATCATTTGCTCAGGGGGAAGACAGGTGCCATTTCATGAGGCCCTTCTGTGAAGAGTCCCATGTGGTGAGGGACTGAGTTTTGCACCCAATAGCCAGTGAAAAAGTGAGCCTACAAAAAAAAATGTGACAAGGCTTAGACGCAGATCCTTTAGCCTCAGTTCAACCTTGAAATGAATGAAGTACTGCCTAAACGCTCAACTACAACCGTATGAGATACCTTAGTCCAGAACTACATAGCTAAGATGCTTCAGGATTCTTATCATTCAACACTTGTGTGAAATAATAGATGTTTTTGGTATAAACTGTCAAGTTTTGGGGTAACTTATTATGTAGAAATTGATGACTAATATAGTGACTCATCACTATAATTTAGTGTCTGCTAGTTCTGGCCACTCCTAAACTGAAACTTTCATAGGGATAAGAAAGCAGGAAGTTTATTGGAGAGTGCTGTCAAGATATCTACTTGTGGAGAGAAGGAAAAGAAACAGTAATCAACAAAGGGAGAATTTGTTCTATAGTGCAGTCATAAGAAAGCTTCAGATGAACCAGTGGAACAATCTGAAATTGGGAGAGCCATTCAAAGCTAACCAACAATTTGAGGGGGATGGGGAATCAAAACTTTACCTGCATCTGCAAATAATTGGAGATATGCTGCACTGGAGGGGTGAACAAATCTTTGGAAAAGGACTGAACAAATACATCAGCTGAACAAATGCTCAGAGAGGACTTACTGCTAAGATCTATCAACCATTGATCTTCCTGAGAAACAGCACAACACAGCAACTATAAGCCAGTCAATACAGGCATACCCATCTCCTCAAAGGAGAAAATCATAGTGTCATTTAAAATAAAAATTAAATAATATGATTCAGTGCAACTTTCTGAACTATAAGACTTGAAGCTACATTTTTAAAGGGCAAGAAAATAGGAAAATTAATACAAGATAGTGAAAGCTAAGAGATAGGCTACTAAATTAAGAAAATAATAAAGAGACCTTTTTAATCATTTCTGTGTAAGTAAATTTTAAAACGTCATTAAAAAGTTTAATTACTTAGGAATATATAATTTACAAAAACTGAGACTAGAAATAGAATGTCCAAACTGAATGATTTCAAAGAAAGTTTCAGACAATTCCTTTAATTCAACCAACGCAGGATACATGGAGCATTTCAGAGAAATTTTACCAACTTTTAAGGAAGAGATAATTCCAACGAGTTTAAAACTCTCCCAGAGTACCTAAAAAGAAGGAAAATTTCTAATTCTTTGTATGATGTGAGTATAAAATCAATACAGAACAGGGTGTTTTCACAAAAATGAAAACTATAGCTTACTTATGAAGATTAAAGAAAAAATATTAAATGAAATATCAGCCTCTAGAAACGTATTAAAAAGGTAATATTGTTTAAAACAATGGGTACTATTTCAGAAATGCAAGGGTAACACAAAATTAAGAAATATTTGATGTAGGGTATTAATATGTCTAAGGAGAAAAATCACATTTATCAACTCAAATTTTTTTTAAAAATCAGTCATCTGCCAACAAAATAGACAAAGGTACTCTAATTTTGAAATTTGAATGAATACACTTTTTATTTTATTAATGCGATAATTAAAATATTATTTATTAGTAATTTGTATATACTTTGTACTATATTAGACTATTTTTCCATATGTAGATCTTAATATTCACAACAAAAATGCTAATCATTGCTTTCTCAATACCTTCATTTAAAGACTTTATTCATATTTTTATAAGTGGTATACCAAAAATTAATTATGAGGAAAAAATGCAGAAATCACATCAAATTTGCGAACTATTTTTTTATCTTTTCTTTTTTTATATTTTAGAGAGAGGAGGGGATGGCATACATAAGAGGGAGACAGAGAGAGAGAGAAGGAATCTTAAGCAGGCTCAACTGCTCAACACAGAGCCCGATGTGGGGCTAGATCTGACTATCATGAGATTTTGACCTCAGCCAAAATCAAGAGTCAGACACTCAACCAAGCGTCCCGGGAGCTATTTTTCTTTATAAAACATATAACCAATATATTTATAAGAGAATATTTCACTTTGAAAATTTCTGCTACAATTACCTGCTCATTCTTTCTAATAGTGGATTTTGAGGCATGTCTCCAGTCAGAGTGAGGATGACCTCGACCCCACATGGTGGTAGTACAAGGTGTGAAGAAGTGTTTGTGGAATATTTCTTTCTGCACAAGCTTCTCCATCTGACAGAGTCCCACTTTAAAGTCGACTCTGTCAGTCAGATACCTACCCACAAAATAACAATTCAGAATGATATGTCATAGCATCATAGAGCTGTTAAAAGAGACCCTAAGGGTGTTTCATGTGCACTAACCTCTCAAATAGCATAGACTCTATTATCTCTTTCCCTATTACATGATCTTTCTTACTTCACTACTCTTCCAATGATACAAATAGATAAAACTGATTTCCTCTTGGCAATGAGCAGTAATTGTAAAAGACAAAAAAAATGTGATTGCTCAAAGCTACAGGCAGTAAGTAATATAACTTATTATATTCCATTCAGTAGTATCCAATTTCTTTGGATCTGTGAATATTTACAAAGACAAGGCATTTTGCTATCTATAATGTTTATTCACTTTCAAAATAACAAGTTAATTGGAGTTTTGATAAATTTAACTTGAAAGTATGTTTACAGTATATATTAAAATATATTTTATTCTCTTTTATTGGAAAAGCAACAAATCAATGTAGTATGCAAAGAAAAAATTCAAAATCATGGTTGTTAACAGCTTATCATCCCACTATAGTTTTACTAGTAAGATTAAGTGGATAAAACAAATTAATCTTTTTCTTTTATTTGTAAAAAGTAGAGGCATTTATTTTTATTTGAATAATGACTAGAAGCCATAAATTATTCCTGGCCTAAAAATAATAAATTATTGTTCAATATATGCCCCCCATTTCTTATTACTTTAGAGTTTCAAGGAAGTATAGATGTAATAATTTTCAGAACAGGTAAGTCTGTTCTATAGGGGAGAGTACTAGATTTCTGCTTGGTACTTCTAAGAGTCCATGAGTGGGTGGCATTGCATGGGACCACAAAAGTGATCGTAGCTTCTTATAAATAAACATTTAAGGACAAACTGAATAGTTAACTTCTTTTTTCTGTGAAACCTTGATTATATCAAAGAATATTTCCCAGGTTTTTTGTTGAGTTTTTTGGTGCAGTTACTATAGTCTTTGATGGTAGGTCATATAAGGAAGTGTATGGCCCCAAAACTCCATGCTTGTCAATCTATAGAAGTTGTTCTTAAGTAAAATCAAAAAGAAAAATAAATGATCAATAAGAAAACTCATTCAAAACTTCTATAATCGGGGCCCCTGGGGAGCTCAGTAGGTTAAGCATCCAACTCTTGACTTTGGCTCAAGAGCCTGCTTGGGATTCTCTCTCTCTCTTCCCCCTCCCTCTGTTCCTCTTCCACTCATTCTCTCTCAAAAAAAACATTTTTTCTATAATTATTTTTATAGACCAGTATTTACACTTGTATCATGTCTAATTTAAGTTTCATGCTGATTAGTAGTTTTTTGATATTTTTAGTTGTATACTTTATATTTTACTTACATAAATATTCTTTCTTTTCCAGCATTTACTCTAGTGACAAACTGATTTTTTAACAAATATGCAAATTGTTTTACTTCTATGGACAAGAACAGCAAGCTTCTTTTTTGGGGGGGAAGGAGGTAGTTGTGTGAAGAGATATTTATTTTCTCTAAATGTGTAGACTTGACATATATATATTTTTCTTTATTTTCCAGAATATCTTATTTATTTATATTATTTTACAAGGTATTTTATAATAAAACGCTATTATCTCAGTCCTTCTGCCTACAGATTAATATCTATGCAATATAAACACTCTGGGAGAAATTGTAAGGAGATTTATAAGTAGATATAAGTTTTAACATCTTAAAAATATTTTTAATGAAAAACAAAAATAGACTCTATAAAACACTCATTTAAATTTTTCTGAGGAAAACTAGGGCTTTTTGTGATTTTTAAAATTATGTTGAAAAATATGGTGAAAAGCCATAGAGATTTAAAACCTACTGTTTTAAAGATGAGAAACATGATGCCTAGAAAAATTCAGTGAGTGTTCCAATCTTTGGAAAATTAGATTCCATTTAGGAGGTTGTGTGTGTAGTCTGTTATACAGACTTCCTGCTTCCTGCTTCCAAGTATCTATTGGCATGAAGTGATATGCATAAAGGTTTTGATATTTTAGGGTTTTTTTTTAGAAAGAGAGAGTGAGAGACAAAGCACGTGAGTGGGGGAGAGGCAGAGAGAGAAAAGACAAAGAGTCCCAAGCAGGCTCCATGCCCAGCATGAAGCACTTCATGAGGCTCGAGCTCACAACCATGAGACCATGACCTAAACTGAAATAGAGAGTTGGAAGCTCAACCCACTGAACTACCGAGTGCTCCAATAATTTATTTTTAAAGGATGAATAGGGAGAGAAAAAAAATAAGGAGAATCAGAATGGTGAGAAAGTAGTTAGGGAAACCAATTTTGAAGGAAGAAGAACATAGTTGCACAGGTGCTTGAAAGGAGAAAGGGAGAAATGAAAACGAAGGAATGGCTATGGCATCTATCCCAGCCTCCCACCTGAGATCGATGTTGAGTACCTGTGGGGAAAGAAGTTGCATTTTGAAACAACATACCTTTATGCTCACTGGGCTTGCAGACCTAGAGAAGAGGGTTGTATTAACTGAAAAATATAAGTGTATGTGTGCATTTTAGAAACATTTTCTGAAATCCCCCAAAAGATCAAGGATACAGCAGGAGATGTAGGTTCACTTTAAACATTATGCTAGATTGGGCCACCAAACTAATGATTCATATAGGTTATTTGCACCCCAAACTGGTAAGGCTAAAGGCATGCATGTTAATTTTACACAAAGCAAAAATGAGACTTAAAGTTTCTAAACCTAAGGAAAACTATGATTGGCCTAAAATAAATAACATATTTTTCTCATGAGAGTGCTTTCTGTGACTAGGGCTTAGGATCTAACATACAAATGATCACTAAATGTTGTTAAATTTCTGTTTTATTATGGTTTACCTAAACCTTTTATATCCCTTACTTTTCATTCTTTTCCTACAAATATCTATTTGTAAATCACTTCTTTTACATTTGTGGGCAATATACAAACATATTCACACATAGATAAAATTGAGAGTAGCTCTCTATGATGACAAGGAAGGACTTGGTCTGTTTTGCTTACATCTACATCCCTGGTACCTAGAACAGAGCACTGCATTTAGTAGCATTAAATACATACTTGCTGAATGAATTACAAAGAAATAGATTGTTTTAAAATTTTGATTTAATGTATTTTCTCTTAAATTAGAAAAATTGAATGCATTTCTCTTCATAAAATTTAATGATTGTGTGATGTCTTTTCCTTAGGTGCTGTTTAACAAAATGGTAGATAGATACATTCTTCCCAGTACTTCTCACTAAACTTCTTTTCTGGATAAAGAGAGTATTATCAAAGATAGAATCAGTAATCAAAAACTTTCCAACAAAGAAAAGCTAGAGATAAATTTACAGGTGAATTCTACCAAACATTTAAAGAATTAATATTAACACTTTTCAAACTTTTTAAAAACTAATAGAAGAGGTAACATGTCCAAACTCTTTCTATGAGGTCAGCATCACCCTGATATCAAAGGCAGACAAGGACACCACAAGGAAAAAAAAAAACCTATAGGAATATATTTCTATAAACACAGAAGCAAATATCCTCAACAAAATATTAGCAAACCAAATTCAACAGCACACTAAAAGGATCATACATTAGGACCAAGTGGGATTTATCCCTGGGATGGTAGAATTGTCCAATAAATGCAAATCAATTAATGTGTCACATGACATTAAGAAAATGAAAAACAAAATAACAATATTATCTCAGTGTACAAAAACCATTTGACAAAATTCAATATCCTTCCATCTTTAAAATTTTCAAAAAATTAGGAATAGAAGGATAAATGCCATATATATATATGAAAATCCATAGCTAACATCATACTCAATAATGAAAAACTGAAACTTCTCCTCTAAAATCTGAAAAAAGGCAAGGATGCTAACCCTTTCAAATTGTATTCAAACACTGTACTGGAGTTCTAGCCAGAGCAATTAGGTAAGAAAAGAAATTAAAAGGCAATGAAATTGGAAGAGGAATAAAATTATCTGTGTTTGTGTATGACACGATTTTACATATATTTTTTTCAAAATATATTTTTTTTCAAAAAACTATTAGAATGAATAAATGAGTTCAGCAAAGTTGCAGGATAGAAAATTGACATGCAATAATCAGTTGAGTTTCTATACACCAACAATAATATCTCTGAAAAAGAGCTTAAGAAAATATTCAATTTATAATAGCATCAAAAATGCTTAAGAATAAAATTAGCCAATAAACTTTTATGCTGAAAACTATAAAACAGTGATGAAGGGGATTAAATCAGATACAAATAAATAGAAAGATGTCTTTTGCTCATGGAAGAATTAATATTGTTAAAATGTCCATATTAACTAAAGTGATCTACAGATTCAGTGCAATCCCTATCAAATTTCCAGTGACATTTTCAAAAGAGGTAGAAAAAAATTCTAAAATGTATATGGAGCCATAACATATCCCAAAGAGCCAAAATAGTTTTTAGCAAAAACGAACAAAGCTGAAGGCATCACAGTTTCTTATTTCAAAATATTATACAAAACTATAATCATCAAAACACTAGTGTTGGCATGAAAATAGACATATACACCAATAGAAAGAATAGAAAGCCCAGAAATTAACACTGCAACTATGGATAATTATGTTATGACTAATTTGTGAGAAGTAATTTATGAGGATTAATTATGACTAAGTTATGAGGAGTCAAGACTATATAATGGGAAAAGATACTCTCTTTAACAAATGATGTTGGGAACACTGGATATTCTCAAGCAAAAGAATGAAATCGAACAAATAAAAATCAAATCAAAGTGTATTAAAGACTCAAATATAAGACCAGAAATCATTAAACTTTAGAAGAAAACAGAGCAAAAACTTCTTGACATTTTTCTTGACAACACATTTTTGGATATGACATCAAAAGCAAATGCAAAAAAAAAAGAAAAATAAACAAATGGGATTGCCTCAAACTAGAAAGCTTCTGGAAACAATCAACAAAATGAAAAGACAACTTACATAGTAGAAGAAAATATTTGCAAGCTATATGTCTGATAAACGGTTAATATCCAAAACATATAAGAAACTCATACAACTGAGTATCAGAAAAATAATGATCTGATTAAAAAATAGATGAAAGAACTAAAAATACATTTCTCTAAAGAAGAGACACAAATGTACAATAGATACATGAAATAACATTAGTAATCATCAGGGAAGTGCAAATCAAAACCACAATGAGATATCACTTCACACCTATTAGAATGGCTTTTATTCAAAACACAAAAGAGACAAAATATATTATAAAGAGGATGTGGAGAAATGGAACTCTCATACTCTGTTGGTAGGAATGTTGGTTCAGTCACTATGGAAAATGGTATAGAGACTTCTCGAAAAAAACTAAAAAATATCACTGCCATATTATCTAGTAGTCCTAATTTTGCATATATATCCAAAGGAAGTTAAATCAATATTTTGAAGATATGTCTGCACTTAATGTTTATTATAACATTGCTCAAAAGAGCTAAGCCATGGAAGCAACCTAAATATTCATCAATGAGAGCACGTGGTGACTCATTAGGTTAAGCATCGTACTCTTGGTTTTGTCTCAGGGAATGACCTCACCATTAGTGAGATTAAGCCGGCATCAGGCTCCACACTGATGGTGCAGAGAATCATGGGATAGTTTTTCTCTCTGTCTCTGTCTCCCTCTCCCTCTCTCTCTGCTTGCACATGCTTTCTCAAATAAGTAAACTTAAAATATATATTCATCAATAGATGGATGGATAAAGAAAATGTGGTATGCACATAAAATGGAATATTATCTAGCCTTTACAAAGGACTTTTATGTATCCTGAATACCCAAAGTAATACTGAAGAATAAAACCAAAACAGGAGGTATCACCATCCCAGACTTTAGCCTCCACTACAAAGCTGTCATTATCAAGACAGTATGGGATTGGCACAAAAACAGACATATAGACCAATGGAACAGAATTGAGAACTCAGAAGTGGACCCAAAAGTGTACAGCCAACTAATCTTTGACAAAGCAAGAAAGAGTATCCAATGGAAAAAAGACAGCGTCTTTAACAGATGGAGCTGGGATAACTGGACAGCAACATGCAGAAGAATGAAACTAGATCATTTTATCACACCATACACAAAACTAAACTCAAAATGGATAAAGGACCTGAACGTGAGATAGGAAACCATCAAAAGCCTAGAAAGGAAGAAAACAGGAAGCAAATTCCTTGACCTCCACCGCAGCAATTTCTTACTTGACACATCCTCAAAAGCAAAAGAATCAAGAGCAAAAGTAAACTATTGGGACCTCATCAAGATTAAAAGCTTCTGCAAGGCAAAGGAAACAATCCATAAAACTAATAGGCAACCGATGGAATGGGAAAAGAGTTGCAAATGACATAGCAGATAAAGGGTTAATTTCCAAAATCTATAAGGGACTCACCAAACTCCACACCCAAAAAACAAACAACCCAGTGAAGAAATGGGCAGAAGATATGAACAGACACTTCTCCAAAGAGGACATCCAGATGGCCAACAGACACATGAAACGATGCTCAGCATCCCTCCTCATCAGGGAAATACAAATCAAAACCACACTGAGACACCACCTCACACCAGCCAGAATGGCTAAAATGAGCAAGTCAGAGAACTCTAAATGCTGACGAGGATGTGGAGAAACGGGCACCCTCCTACACTGTTGGTGGGAATGTAAACTGGTGCAGCCCCTCTGGAAAACAGTGTGGAGGTTTCTCAAAACCTTAACAATAGAACTCCCCTATGACCCAGGAATAGCACGCTAGGAATTTACCCAAGGGATATAGGAGTCCTGATGCATAGGAGCACATGTACCCCAATGTTCATAGCAGCACTCTCAACAATAGCCAAAACATGGAAGACCCTAAGTGTCCATCAACGGATGAATGGATCAAGAAGATGTGGTTTATGTATACGATGGAATACTACATGGCAATGAGAAAGAATGAAATCTGGCCATGAGTAGCAACATGGATGGACCTTGAGGGTGTTATGCTGAGTGAAATAAGTCAGGCAGAGAAGGACAAATATCATATGTTTGCACGTATAGGATGGTTAGGAGGAACTTAACGGAAGACTGAAGAGCCTGTGTAATGTCATTTTGAAATTAAGGCCTCCATTAAGAGCAACCTCGGGCTGCACGTCCCCAGTTCCTCAGATTGCTCAAGGCTAAAGCCATCCTCGGACCGCCCTCAGATCAGCTAATCAAAAAAACATTCCTGTGGTCTGAGTCAAGGCTGGGAACTGTAGACAGTTATTCTGTACAAACTAGCCAATTTCTCACCGCTTGCCTGAACCCTACTTGGGCCCTTTGAACTCACCTCATAATTGGTCATTTTCAAAGGATCCTCAAAAGTCATGATTGGGTCCCACCAAAAGTAATGGACACCTCACACATACTGAATGGTCAAAGCTGTTACCATGGGTACTGTACAATTGTAATCGGTGCTTATGTGATGATGCTATACGTACAACGTGTACACTGTAACACCCCCGTCCCTGACCCCATAAAATCCCTACTCGCTATTGTTCGGGGCTTCACCTTCTGCCACTACACCAGTAGGCGGGTGAGCCCCTGCTCGAGCTTGTAATAAAGACCCTTTTGTATTTGCATCAGTGTCGGCTCCTTGGGGGTCTCAGGGGACTTGCAAATCAGGCACAACAGGACCATGGGGGAGAAGAAGGGGGGAAATAGTCGGGGAGCGGGAGACAGGCCATGAGAGACTCTTCAATGCCATGAACAAACTGAGGGCAGATGGGGTGGGGGGGAGGGGAAAGGGGGAGATGGGCATGGAGGAGGGCACTTGTTGGGATGAGCACTGGGTGTTATATGTAAACCAACCTGACAATAAACTAAGGAAAAATAAAAGAAAGGACTTTTATGTGCTACAGCATGATTGAGCCTTGAGGGTATGCTTATTGAAATAATCCAGACACAGAAGAGCAAATATGACATGGTATTATTTATATGAGCAATCTCAAATAGTAAAATTTGTAGCAGCAGGAGTGGAATGGTGGCTACCAGGCACTGGGAGAGGGAACAAATAGACAGGTATCAATCAAAGGATTCAATTTTGGTTTAACAAGATAAGTAAGTTCTAGAAACCTATTGTACAGTATAGTGTCGATTATTAACAATACTGTATCATACACCAAAATTTTGCTATGTGACTAGATCTTATGTTAAGTATTCTTATTACTAATAATAATAATAATGAAATAAAGGAGCTAATTCATTTTGGGCAGAATGAATAGGTTTACAACACAGATTGTAGTGATCATTTCACAATGTACACTTATTTTCAAACTCATCAAACTGTATACATTAATTACTTGCAACATTCTGTAAGACAAAAAAAAAAAAGGCAATATACTAACAGGCAAATTGCATGGGATTTTGAATCAAATAGAGCCAGGTTGAAATATTTAATTATGTGATCATCAGCAAATTACTAGTTTGTGAAGCTTGTATTTTTTTTCTATTGCAAAGAAGGAAAAGTATTATTTTGTTTATGGTGGTTATGTTAGAATTATATTATTATGCATATATATTGAATGACTGCATTGAACAGAGCCTGGAAAAAATTAACATCCGCTTTGAGTAATGTTGCTTCTTTCTATGGATAGATACACATGGGTAAGTCAAAGAGGGCAAGGCAACTTTTCCAATTTTCTTTAGAGGAAGCCTAAATTCAGGCTAACCTATAGCAAGCTAATTCACTCAGGTGCCATTTCTTAAGGTGGTTCATATCTTAGAAGGACGTTAGGTATCTTGATAGCCATTGCTATCAAGGATCTAAATTACGTATAATTCATTTACAGGATCCTTACGTGATAAGATTTTCACACTCCGACCTGTGATTATTATGTTTGATTTGCTTATCTCTCTAGACCATGAGAATCATTTCATATTAGTTTAACCAGACGGAAAACTTTAGCATGGAAACTCCCTTTTCTTGGAAAAAATTTTAGTTTATTTTCAAGTTGGTTTCCATATAACATCCAGTGCTCATTCGAACAAGTGCCCTCCTCCATACTCATCACCCCCCTTCCCCTCTCCTCCACCCCCAACAGCCCTCAGTTTCTTCTCAGCCTTCAAGAGCCTTTCATGATTTGCCTCCCTCCCTCTCTACAACTATTTTTCCCCTTCTTCTCCCTCATGTTCCTCCATTAGTTTCCTCCTAATCCACCAATATGTGCAAACATATGGTATCTATCCTTCTCTGCCTGACGTATTTCACTCAGTATAACACCCTGGAGTTCCATCCACGTTGCTACAAATGGCCAGGTTTTATTCTTTCTCATTGCCATGTAGTATTCCATTGTATAGACAAGCCACTACTTGATCCATTTGTTAGTTAGTGGACATTTAAACTCTTTCCATGAATTCGCTATGTTGAAAGACCTGCTACGAACATTGGANTTTCTTTGTGTCTTCTTCAATTTCCTTCATAAGTTTTCTATAGTTTTCATCATACAGATCTCTTGTATCCTTGGTTAGGTTTATTCTGAGGTATTTTATGGTTTTTTGTGCAATTGTGAATGGGATCCGTTTCTTGATTTCTCTTTCTGTTGCTTCGTTGTTGGTGTATAAAAATGCAACCGATTTCTGTACGTTGATTTTGTACCCTGCAACTTGGCTGAATTCTTGAATCAGTTCCAGTAGGCTTCTGTTGGAGTCTGTTGGGTTTTCGATGAAGAGTATCATGTCGTCTGTGAAGAGTGAAAGTTTGACTTCCTCTTTTCCAATTCTGATGCCTTTTATTCCCTTTTGTTGTCTGATGGCTGATGCTAGGACTTCCAGCACTATGTTAAACAACAGGGGTGAGAGTAGACATCCCTGTCGTGTTCCTGATCTCAGGGGGAAAGCTCTCAGTTTTTCCTCATTGAGGATGATGTTAGCTGAGGGTTTCTCATAGATGGCTTTTATGATGTTTAAGTAAGTTCCTTCTATCCCGACTTTCTTGAGGGTCTTTATTAACAAGGGAGGTTGTATTTTCTCAGATGCTTTCTCTGCATCTATCAACAGGATCATATGTTTTTTTTGCTTTCTTTTCTTGATGTGATGTATCACAGTGATTGATTTGCGAATATTAAACCAGCTCTCTAACCCAGGAATGAATCCCACTTGACCTTGGTGGCTAATTCTTTTTATGTGCTGTTGAATTCGATTTACAAGTATATTGTTGAGGATTTTTGCATCCGTATTCATCAAGAATATTGCCCTGTAGTTCTCTTTTTTTGCTGAGTCTCTGTCTGGCTTGGGAATCAGAGTGATGCTGGCTTCATAAAATGAGTCTGGAAATTTTCCTTCAATTTCTATTTTTTGGAATAGCTTGAGAAGAAATGATATTAATTCCGTTTTAAATGTCTGGTAGAACTCCCCTGGGAAGCCATCAGGTCCAGGGCTTTTATTTTTGGGAGATTTTTGATAACTGATTCGATTTCTTCACTAGTGATGGGTCTGTTCAGATTTTCTATCTCTTCACGTGTGAATTTTGGTAGTGAGTGTGTGTTTAGGAATTTGTCCATTTCTTCTAAGTTGTCCAATTTGTTGGCATATAATTTTTCATAGTATTCCCTGAATATTGCTTGTATTTCTGAGGGGTTGGTTGTAATCAGTCCATTTTCATTCATGATTTTGTCTATTTGCGTGCTCTTTTTTCTTTTTGAGAAACCTGGCTAGAGGTTTGTCAATTTTGTTTATTTTTTCAAAGATCCAACTTTTGGTTACATAGATTTGTTCAATTGTTTCTTTGCTCTTTATGTTGTGTATTTCTGCTCTGATTTTTACTATTTCTCTTCTTCTACTGGGTTTGGGGTGCTCTTGTTGCTCTGCGTCTAGTTCCTTTTGGCGAGTTGTTAGATTTTGCACTTGTGCTTTCTCTAATTTCTTGAAATAGGCCTGGAGTGCAATGTACTTTCCACTTAGGACTGCCTTTGCCACATCCCATAGAGTTTGCATTGTTGTATTTTCATTTTCATTTGTTTCCACATATTTTTAAATTTCTTCTCTAATTGCCTGATTGGCCCATTCATTCTTTAGTTGTGTGTTCTTTAACTTACATGTTTTTGGAGGTTTTCCAGACTTCCTCCTGTGATTGGTTTCAAGTTTCAAAGCATTATGATCCGAGAGTGAGCATGGTATGACCTCAATTCTTTTACATTTATTGAGAGTTGCTTTATGTCCCAGTATGTGATCTATCTTGGAGAATGTGCCATACGCACTTGAGAAGAACGTGAGTTCCTTGGTCTCAGGATGCAGAGTTCTAAATATATCTCTCAGATCCATCTGGTCCATTGTGTCATTCAAGTCCATTGTTTC
The DNA here is from genome assembly GCF_008692635.1 of Crocuta crocuta. Taxonomy (NCBI): domain Eukaryota; kingdom Metazoa; phylum Chordata; class Mammalia; order Carnivora; family Hyaenidae; genus Crocuta; species Crocuta crocuta. The sequence goes on along the minus strand of NW_027533339.1, from coordinate 4,854,886 downwards.
TTTAGTGATTTTCTGTCTGGTTGATCTATCCATTGCTCTAAGCGTAGTATTAAAGTCCCCTGCTATTACCACATTTTTATCTATAAGGTTGCTTCTGTTTGTGATTAATTGTTTTAAATATTTAGGTGCTCCCATATTCGGTGCATAGATATTTATAATTGTTAGTTCTTCCTGATGGATGGACCCTGTAATTATCATATAATGCCCTTCTTCATCCCTTGTTATTGTCTTTAATTTAAAGTCCAGTTAGTCTGATATAAGTATAGCTACTCCAGCTTTCTTTTGAATTCTTGTAGCACGATAGATATTTCTCCATCCCCTTACTTTTAATCTGAAGGTATCTTCCAATCTAAAATGCGTTTCTTGCAGAGAGCAAATAGATGGATTTTTTTTTTCTTATCCATTCTGCTACCCTATGTCTTTTGATTGGAACATTCAGCCCATTTACATTCAGTGTTATTATTGAAATACGTGGGTTTAGATTCATTGTGTCCTTTGTGGGGTTCATGCTTGTGGTGGTGTCTCTGGTGTCTTCATTCCTTGCAATAACTCCCTCAGAGAGTCCTCCTCAGGATTTCTTGTAGGGCTGGCTTAGTGGTGACAAATTCTTTCAATTTTTGTTTATTTGGAAAGACCTTTCTCTCTCCTTCTATTCTGAATGACAGGCTTGCTGGATAGAGGATTCTTCACTGCATATTTTTTCTGTTCATCACATTGAAGATCTCCTGCCATTCCTTTCTGGCCTGTCAAGTTTCAGTAGATAGGTCTGTCACCAATCACTGTTTCTCTTTGTATATGAGGGCCCTTTTCTCCCAAGCTGCTTTCAAAATTCTCTCTTTGTCCTTATATTTTTCCATTTTTACTATGATATGCCATGCAGAAGATCGATTCAAGTTACGTTTGAGAGGAGTCCTCTGAGCCTCTTCTATTTCAAAGTTTACTTTCTTTCCCAGGTTGGGGACGTTCTCTGATATAATTTGTTCCAGGACTCCTTCAGCACCTTTCCCTCTCTCTTCCTCTTCTGGGAATCCTATGACATGGATATTGTTGTGTTTGACTGTATCACTGAGCTCTCGAACTCTTCTTTCATTTTCTTGGATCAGTTTGTCTCTTTTTTTGTCAGCTTCTTGTTTTTCTATAATGGTGTCTTCTAAATCACATATTCTCTTTTCTGCCTCTTCAGTCCGTGCATTGGACACCTCCTGTTTATTATGTATTTCATTTATCGCATTTTTTTAATTCATCATGCCTATTTTTGTTCTCCATGTTGTTTGTAGCCATAGTTTCTTTGATGTTCTCTATGCTTTTTGCAAGCCCAGCAATTAATTAATTAATTAATTAATTATGGTTCTAAAATCTTGTTCAGTTATGCTGCTTATATCTGTTTTGAGCAGTTCATTAGCTATCAATTCTTCTTGGAGTTTCTTTGGAGGTGAGCTCTTTCGTTTCATCATTTTGGTTAGCTTTCTGTCTCTTGTTAGTTTTAAATACCTGTTATGCTCTCTGCACCTGTGAGGGCTGCTGTACCCAAGAAGACTCTTTGACTGTCCAGGGCCTATCCTTTCAGAAAGTGTTCCTTGAATGGTATTTCTTGGTCTCTCTTGTTGAGACCTTGGTTATTTTATTTTCCTACTCATAGTGGTATTTGGGACTCTCCACCATGTGTACTTTGGCTTGTTTCTTGAGGTAGCCCTGGAGAAGAAAACAGACAGACAAACACACAGGGAACAGAGGGACACAAACGCACAGACAAATCCAACAGTTACGATAACCGAGAGGGAAATCTAAAACGTAATGAGAAAAGATGGAGGAGGGAAAGCGAATGATAGAAAATAAAAATACATTAAAAAGTCATAAAGAAGATAAAAGGAAGAAAGAAGAAAACCGATAGACAAAGATTTGTTTAAAGCATATAACCAGGTTTCCCAGCTACAATTAAATAGCTGGGTGTATGCAGTGCTGGTTGAAGAGCATAGAGAAAGAGAGAGATGATAGGGCGGAGATGAGACAAAATTGGAAATAGAATGAAGAGTCAGAAGGGATAAGAAGCTTTTTTCAAAGAGCTAAATGGTGGAATATGGTTGGAGAGGTGAGAGAAAGAAAGTAGTGTTATCCAGAGAAAACTATCTAGTCTGATTACTCCTGAGAGGCTTTGTTATACTGCCATTAACAGTCCCGCTGGTCGCTGCTTCCCTGTTGCAGGGGATTGAGTGGAGGGTGGGGGAAGTGCCACAGCCTCACATCAGCAGGGTCAAGCAGCAGTACAACCCGAGTGTGTTTGGGGAACACAGCAACTTCAATAGCAACTTCAGGTCCGCAGAGTCATCATTGCCTCACCCCGCCTCACCCGCTTTACCGTCAGCCACAGCTTCAGCAGGCAACTTTCGCTCACGCAGCCACAGCTTCACCAGGCACTGGCGCCACTTCACTGGGTCGCAGCCGTTGCCGCTTCAGCAGGCCAATGTCGGGCCCACCACTGCCGCTTCACCCGGCGCCGGGGCCGCCTCCGCAGGCGTTGCTGCTGGTTCACTGGGCCGCCGCCTCCATGGATGGTGCCGGGCGCAGGGCAGTTCAATTTTTCCTGGTGCCTTCTGGGACCAGGACGCCTACTTTAAAGTCAGCACCCCAGCCAGAGCTAAAAAAAACACTGTCTTTCTAAACCGAGGTTTTATCTCTTCTCCAAGGATGTTCTATGAGCAATCTCAGCTTCTCTTTCCTTTCCCCTGGACTCGTGGCAGCTCGCCACCTCTTGCCGGTTTATCACTACCGCAGCTGCACGCAAGCCAGGTTCCTTCCCCTCGCTCCGTATCTCTGAGTCCTGTCCCGCTTTTATCTTCCCCAGTTCACACTCACGCACTTATGAGGTTTCCTTCCCAGTGTACTCTGTCTCTTTCTCTTCCCATACTCCTGTGGCTCAGTGTCCTACGACTTCATGCCTTCTCTGTTTGAGAGATGAGTGCAGGGGAAATGTATGGTGCATTCTACTTCTCTGACATCTTGCCTCCAAAGTCCTGAGAATTCTTTTTATATGCAGTTGCATTCAATTTGCCAGTATCTTGTTGAGGATTTTTGCATCCGTATGCATTAGGGATACTGGCCTGTAATTCTTTTTTTGCTGGGTCTCTGTATGGCTTGGGAATCAAAGCAATGCTCACTTCGTAGAATGAGTTCGGAAGTTTTCCCTCCAATACTATTTTTTGGAATAGCTTAAGAAGAATGGGTATTAACTCTGATTTAAATGTCTGGTAGGATTCTTCAGGGAAGCCATCAGGCCCAGGGCTCCTATGTGTTGGGAGATTTTTGAAAACTGATTCAATTTCTTCACTAGTTACGGGTCTGTTCAGATTTTCTATCCCTTGCCATGTGAAATTTGGTAGTGAGTATGTGTTTAGGAAGTTGTCCATTACTTCTATGTTGTCCAGTTTGTTAACATATAATTTTTTATAGTATTCCCTGATAATTGCTTGTATTTCTGAGGGGTTGGTTGTAATAAGTCCATTTTCATTCATGATTTTGTCTATTTGGATGCTCTCTGTTTTCTTTTGAGAAGCTGGGTTAGAAGTTTCAAATTTTGCTTATTTTTACAAAGAAACCAACTCTTAGTTTCGTTGATCCGTTCAACTGTTTTTTGGATTCTATATTGTGTATATCTGCTCCGATCTTTATTATTTCTTTTCTTCTGCTGGGTTTGGGGTGCTCTTGCTGCTCTGCTTCTAATTAATTTAGTTAGATTTTCTGTTAGTGCTTTTTCTAGTTTCTTGAAATAGGCCTGGAGTGCAATGTACTTTCCTCTTAGGACTGCCTTTGCCGCATCCCAAAGAGTTTGGATTGTTGTATTTTCATTTTTATTCGTTTCCATCTATTTTTTAATTTCTTCTCTAACTGCCTGATTGGCCCATTCTTTCTTTAGTAGGGTGTTCTTTAACCTCCATGTTTTTGGAGGTTTTCCAGACTTCTTCCTGTGATTGATTTCAAGTTTCAAAGCATTATGATCTGAGAGTGAGCATGGTATGATCTCAATTCTTTTATATTTATTGAGGGCTGCTTTATGACCCTGTATGTGATCTATCTTGGAGAATGGGCCATGTGCACTTGAGAAGAAAGTGAATTCCACGGCCTCAGGATGTAGTGTTCTAAATATATCTGTCAAGTCCATCTGTTCCGAAGTGTTGTTCAGGTCCATTGTTTCTTTAGTGATTTTCTGTCTGGCTGATCTATCCATATCTATAAGTGGAGTATTAAAGTCCTCTGCTCTTAGCACATTCTTATCCACAAGATCGTTTCTGTTTGTGATTGTTTTATATATTTAGGTGCTTCTGTATTCGGTGCATAAACATTTATAGCTGTTAGCTCTTAAAACCCTAACCTTAACCTAACCTTCTTCATCCCTTGTTACTGCCTTTACTTTAATGTCTAGTTTGTCTGATATAAGTATGGCTACTCCAGCTTTCTTTTGACTTCCAGTAGCATGATAGATATTTCTCCACCCCCTTACTTTCAATCTGAAGGTGTCCCATGGTATAACATGAGTCTCTTATAGACAGAAAATAGATGTATTTTGTTTTTTTTATCCATTCTGATAACCTATGTCTTTTGATTGGAGTATTTAGTTGATTTACATTCCGTGGTTTTATTGAAAAATATAGGTATAGAGTCACTGTGTTCTCTGTAGGATTCATTCTTGTAGTGGTGTCTCTGAGACCTTCTGTTCCTTGCAACATTTCCCTCATAGAGTCCCCCTTAGGATATCTTGTAGGGCTGGTTTAGTGGTGATGCATTCTTTCAATTTTTGTTTATTTGGGAAAACTTTGATCTCTCCTTCTATTCTGAATGACAGGCTTGCTGGATAGAGGATTCTTGGCTGCATATTTTTACTGTTCATCACATTGAAGATCTCCTGCCATTCCTTTCTGGCCTGCCAAGTTTCAGTAGATAGGTCTGCAACTACTCTGATAGGACTCTCTTTGAGTGTTAGGGCTCTTTTATCCCTAGCTGCTTTCAGAATTCTCTCTTTGTCCTTATATTTTGCCAGTTTCACTATGATATGTTGTGGAGAAGACCGATTCAGGTTACATTTCACAGGAGTTCTCTGTGCCTCTTGGATTTTATTGTCTGTTTCCTAGATTGGGGAAGTTCTCAGCTATAACTTGTTCAAGAACCCTTTCAGCTCTCTCTTCTTCTTGTGGATTTCCTATGATATGGATATTGTTCCGTTTGATTGTATCACTCAGTTCTCCAATTATCCTTTTTGTGCTCCTGGATCAACTGATCTCGCTTTTTCTCAGCTTCCTCTTTGTCTATCATTGGGTCTTCTAATTCACCTATTCTCCTCTCTGCCTCTTCAATCCGTGCAGTGGCTTGCTCCATTTTATTATGCACCTTATGCATAGCATTTTTTAATGCATCACAACTATTTTTAAGATCCATAATCTTTGTAGCAATAGCTTCTCTGGTGTATTCCATGCCTTTCTCAAGTGGAGCAATTAATTTGCTGACAATTATTCTAAATTCTTGGTCAGTTATTTTGCTTATATCTGTTTTGAGCAATTATTTAGTTGTCATTTCTTCCTGAAATTTATTTAGAGGACATTCTTCTGTTTTTTTAATTTTGGCTAGCTTTCTGTTTCTTGTCAGTTTTAAAAGCTTGTTATGCACTCTGCACCTGTGAGTTCTGTTATATTAAAGGAGGCTCATTGACTATCCGTGGCTTGTCCATTCAGGAAGTGTTCTTTTAATGGTGTCCTTTGGTATCTCTTGTTGTGCCTTTGGTTATTTTATTTCCCTACTCCTGGTGATATTTGGAACTCTCTACAACGTGTCCTTTGGCTTGTATCTTGAGGTAGCCTCAAAAAGGAAAACAGACAGACAAACACACAAGGAACAACAGCATGCAAACTCAGAGACAAATCAAACAAACAAGGAAGCCTAAAGGGAAAACAACAACAACAACAACAACAGACAAAAGGCAGTCTAAAAGCATAAAATCAGAAATCCCAGCTACAAATAAAGAGCAGGGTGGAGGCACTGCTGATGAAAGAGCATATACAAAGAGAGAAATGACAGTGGTGGGGAGAAATGGAAATTGAACATTGACTAGGCAGAGAGACTACATGGCTTAATTCAGAGAAAGAGGAGAATATGGTAGGAGGTGAGAAGAAAGAAAGGAAGATAATTTTAACCAAAGAAACAATATAGTCTGATTATTCCAGAAAGAGAGAGAGAGGAAGGTAAAGAGGGAGGTGCAGGATATGCATCAAGAGAATGGATTAAATATGACAGTTTAAGCAAACCAATGACCAGAATGTCCAGTCCAGAGGAGGGGAGAGATAAGAATGAGATAAGTAAAAATATATCTGAATAGCAAGAATTGATCTGAACTTAATCAGGGCAATGCTTCAGTGTTGGACTTGCCCCATGATCTGGTGAGAAAAAAAGCAGCTAACCAGTGTGATGGGCATGCTTTGGTGTAGGCAGGTCTGGCCTCCACTGCAGGTCTCCTGGGCCTCTCCCTGAGGCTTTGCCTTGGTGGTTGTTAGGAGAAAACTGGTGGCACCACAGTCGCTTCTTGCATCAAGCATTGCAAATCATTCTTTTGGGTTCTATCTCCCTGTGCCTGGCGTGTAGGCAAGGTGTGCCATGTTGTAGTCCCAAGTCCCACCTCGTTTCCAGATCTTAGTCTGTGCAATTTGATGATACTGCCCGAAATGTAATACCGGGGCTGGGCCCCTTCTTAGCCAGTGATAGATAAGGTGGAATTGGGTAGCAGATTCTCCTGGTGCCTCCCGGGACCAGGATGCCCACCCCAAAGAAAGCTCCACAGCCTGAGATAGGATTTCTCTCTGAATGCCCTGTGGTAGGAGATGGGATGATAGGACCACTCTCCTCTTGGGCCAAGTTTTCTCTTCTCCAGGGAAAGTGCAATGATTAGTTTCAGCTACTCTTTCTATTCCCCTCCTCTCTCCTGAGCTCTCTGTGGAGGGGCCTCACTCCCCTCCGTGCCTCCAGGTCCCGGCCCATTTTAACTTTCCCAGTTTGCAATCAAGCACCTATGAGGTTATCTTCTTAGCAGACTCAGTCTCCCAGACTCTTGTGATTCAGTATCCTATGGCTTCAGGTCTTCTTTGTTTGAGAGATGCCGGCAGGTAAAAAACATGGAGCTCCCTACTTCTCTGCCATCTTTCCTCTCACACAAGTCTCTTAGACAACTTTAAACTTACAAATCATTTTCATGTTCATTATCTCATTTAGCCCTCAAATCAACTCCATAAGATAGGTATTATTTTCCCATTAGAAATGACCACGTCCTAAATCCTTAGTCATTTCTCAAGAAATGTTGAATGTGAATGCTGGGGTTGGTTTTTTTCTTTTTAATATGGGGTTGTTGGGTACTAAAATCAACAGGTATTTTCAGGTCAAGGCGGCAGACTAGAAAAACACACTTACTTTGTGTTCCTTCTGAAACCATATTGAATACAAGTGTAGAAATACCAAAATTAATACCAATCAAAGCCGAGAGAATGTGGAAGTCATCAACCACAGAAAGATTTTGATACATTTTGAGAAGGAAAAAGTGAAATACAGGACTGATGAATAGAATAATCAAGAAAAGACTGTCTAGGGGCTGCACAAGACCAGTCTGCTCCTGCTGAGCCCTGTTTATAGTCAAGAGAAGAAAGAATAGGGGTTGAAAAGGAGATAAAAGATATTTTAGGGGGGAAAAGTTCATTTAAGGAGTTCCATGGGTCACTCAGTCTTCCCTCCATAGTAACTCTGTAGGAATTACAACAGATTATTGATGAGCAAGACAAGGGAACAGGAAGGGAGTGCTGAACCACAGGATGTCAGCTCTGGTTCATTGAAACTACTACCAACTCCACCCAAGACTACAAACCCATGGCTTCATTGACTATAACTAGAGATTGTTGCTTCATAAATTGTCAAATGAGAAGGAATCTTCCTGGCAACTATAATTTGCAGTTATTATAAATGACTAATCATTTATAAAAATATTTTTTCTTAACAAATTCTGTCTCAACATGTTTGCTTCTGTGAAGGCAAATTATCTTGGAGTAACCACTTGCCATCTAATATATTTTGCCTGTAAACACAAGTAAGAGAATGGTCTACGTTTCAAAAAACCATCCTATCGGTCTACTCCCATTTGACAAGAGAAGTCAAGAGGGAGATTTTTCTGGGATATCCTTACCCAGATTTCACTGTATTGTCCTGAAGCCCCAACATGCATCATGTGCTTCATTTTTCCTCCCTGGGAAATAAAACAATGGAAATAACATGATTGTCATTTATTGTTTTCAAATATAACTGACATCACCATCTCTTTCAGAGTTTTAATAAGAAATCTTTGCCCCAAATTTGTACAAGTTTGCTATTTCTGTTAAAACAAACACCTCCAATAAACTGTTCCTTACTAAACTCAAATGGTATCAAAGGACTTGTGGTTAAATGTCTTATCTAGAAATCATTTTTGCTCTTAGAGAGATTAGAAAGGGCTTATAATATTTCTCCTTTTTTTGGCTTTATTTAAAAATGTTTTATTTAGGGGCGCCTGGGTGGCTTAGTCGGTTAAGCGTCCGACTTTCGCTTAGGTCATGATCTCGCGGTTCGTGGGTTCGAGCCCCGCGTCGGGCTCTGTGCTGACTGCCAGCTCGGAGCCTGGAGCCTGTTTCAGTCTGTGACTCCCTCTCTCTCTGACCCTCCCCTGCTCACGCTGTCTTTCTCTCTCTCCTAGAAATAAATAAAACAGAGAGGCAGTGTGAGCAGGGGAGGGTCAGAGACAGAGGGAGATACAGGTTCCAGGCTCTGAGCTAGCTGTCAGCACAGAGCCCAATGTGGGGCTCGAACCAATGAACCGTGAGAACATGACCTGAGCTGAAGTCTGACAGTCAACCGATTGAGCCACCCAGGCGCCCCATCTCCTTTATTTTTTTTTTTCCAAATAGAATTATGGTCTTAGCAAAATCTTTTGTGTCCTACCAACCCCCAAGTTTGTTGGGGGTGGAAGTCCAAATTTGCTCTAACATACTATAAAAGCTCTCATAACCAGGGCACTAAAGCAAATTCTGTAATATATGAATTATGACCAGTGTTATTTTAAATATGAAATAATAAAGACAGTAAAGCCTTGGTTCATGAGCATAATTTGTTCTGGAAACATGCTTGTAATCCAAAGCACTTGTCTACTAAAGTCAATTTTCCCATAATGAAACTCAGATGATTTGTTCCACAACCCAAAAATATTCATAAAAAATCATTATAATACTGCACTAAAATACAAAATGATAAAGAAAATATAAAATATAAAGAAAAATAAACAAATTAACCTGTACTTACTTTTGAAAACCTTCATGGTTGGTGCAAAGGAGACAAGAGAGAAAAGGGTCATTGTTTACGATGAGTTTCATTATGGCTAATGGATATTGACTACCCTACAGTATTAATAAGCTCTTGTCATATGCTCTATTTAATGTAACTGGCAATAAGGCAGCAGAGGAAAGGGGCTATATCTGCAGGCAGCCTGATCTAGAATGAAGCAAAGCATCTAAGCTTACTCTTGAATAGAAAAACAAAGGTCTGTCTCTAGGTGCTTTGAAGTGACAAAAAATATACCAGTGCCAGTGTGGAAACCTTCCAATGTTCTGAAAAATCACTGATTTCTGCAAAACACCGTGGCCTGAGACAGAGCATTGAAGCATGGGAGACAATCACCCACAATTCCACAGAGAAATAGAGAGAGAGACTCACAGAAAAAGAGAGACAGCCATTGGCTCATTGGTCATGTGACATTTGGCATCATGGACTTCTTGTATTGCAAGACATCCCTCATTTATCAAGTTAAAATTTATTAGAAATGTCTACTCATCTTGTGGAACACTTGTGGAACAATTTACTCACAATCCAAGATTTTACTGTGTGTCTATAGATATATATATAATATAACACACTTACATATAAAATTTTTAATATATATTTTTTACTGATCTATAGGATTCTTGGTTCTGAAACTTATGCATGTTATGTTCTGGATATGTAACATCAGTTCCATGAGAGAGAAAACACTTCAATGAAGTAAGCCACAGAAACAAGATTCAAACTAGGTATAGCCACATGTAGGCCAAGATTTTTAAAATCTTCTTCCTCATGCTGAAGCTTCCATTTCCTAGACAATAATACATGTTTCTCTTGCCAGACACCCAAGCATATCTCTTCCTTCTTGGTCATAAGAATCTCTAGAATTCTGTTTAACTGCCAATAATGTGAGGTGGAGAATGAACCTGGCTGGCATGCTCACAACAACCCAAATTCTGTTGACCTTCCTTTAATCCAATACATTGCTCCACTTTTACAATAAATGACACATTTGCTTTCTAGACATTAGTGAGATGCCTTACTAGACATATTCCTAGAAAGCCAGAGAAACTGGCTTCTAATCCATATGGAATAATCCACAGGTGAATTTCCTCCAAGAAGGCCACAACCTATCTAGAATATAATTTTTTATATTTTTACATAGAGTCTTTACATATAATCTTATGTATTTGTATTCTTCCGAGTAGGCCAAAGAGAAAATCTGGGCAGCAAGGCTCAATTACAAATGTGGGATGGTACTATGCTTACTGCTCGTGGTCCATGACCTACATGTTCTGAGACCAGAACCCATTGTTGTCCCTGATTAATTTATGAATTGAGCTTTTGTTCAACGGAGGCCTGGTCCTGGGCAGTGCCTGTGCTCACTGTAAATATGGAACCTACTAAGTACCCTAAGAACCAGGAAAAAGAAAAAGAAAACATGGCAACACGTGATATATGGTAAGGAGGCACCACAGTCCAGAGTAAGAGTTCTGGGAGTCACTACACTGGGATTCAAGCCCAGCTAAGCCACCACCATCTGTGTGACCTGAGGCGTGGTCTAAATTATAAATGTTGTTTTGCCAAATTCATCAAAAGAAAGAAAGCAAGAACCTATCTGCCAGGAAGGGAGGTCTTGGGCCTCAGCATCCAGTCAGGTCAGGGTTTTGCGACTGCTGGGAAACTGCCGCTGTCTGGAGGGAGGTGCTGAAAGCCTGGGCAGCCCCAGCGAAGATGCAGCTGGCTCGAAGCCTCGCAGGGAATCAGAGAGGGTCCGGGTGGGCGGCGGGCCACTCCCTCAGAACATTGGGAACCCCCAGCGCTCTTTTTTCTTGGGGAATTGCTGGCAATACACATCTTGGTGCTGAGGGCCCTGACAATCAGGGCACTCCCCAACAGTCTCCACGCTGTAGTCTTGCTGGTTGTCCACACATGCCAATAAGCCACCTGCCAAGGGCAGCAGGCAGCCTACACTGCCACCGGCGACCGGAAGGAAGTCCCAGGCACTGGAGCCGAACGAGCGGGGCTCTGTGGCCTCCCCTTTACCCTGTGCTGGGGTCTCTTGCTGCGCTGCGCATGCGGACCCTTCTTTGTGACGTGTCCCAGGGATGCATCACTAGCGACAGGCTGGGCCTTTTGGGCTCAGTGCTGGTTAGACCTCGAGAGGAGTCGGAAGCTCCGGAGGGGCTCTAGACTCCAACCTCGCGATCGTTGGGCGCACAACCAGCTCACTATGGGCAATCTGCTTAGTAAGTGTCTACGTCTCCCACTCCACCGCCGCCGTCCCCTGCCTGGCCGGGATCGGGCCCTGGTCCGCCCCGCCCGTGATCCCCATCCACCCCCTGGCAGGGGCCACCCCGCTGCTCCTTCACCTGCCCTGCTCCCTGGGCTCAGGCTCTTCCACCCGGATGGTAGGCCTTTCCCAGCCAACTTCCATATCCATCCAAGGAGGCGGTACCCCATCCCGCAGGCTGCATGGACCACTCCGGGCATTCTCCCCTTGGTGAACTGGAGTAACCCTCCGAAAAAACCTGTGCTGTCTTCTTGTAATTCGATGATGTTTGGGCACTCCAGAGCCATCAGAATCCCTCCTCCAGGGCGCAAATAAACTCTCCAGTGTTCACCATCAGAGACTGGAGAAGATGATGTGCAGCCGGCCCCATCCAGGGGCCTCCCACTTTCGTGCCCAAATGGGAGGGAGGAGAAGACCCAAAAAGAACCCACAGGAAAGATGGAGGAACCTGTGGAGACCAAAGGGCGGGATGGTGGGAGCAGAGCCCCCCATAGCTGCAGGGATATACAGTTAACATCTCGTTACCTGGAGGCCAGTGAACTTAGCTCCAGGCAGTGCAGCCCTGCACCTTTGGACCTCCATCCTGGTCCTTCAGAAGACAGTCGGAGGAAGGACACCCACCAGGATCAGATTCACTCCTCCCCTGACGGCCATGTAGTCACCACCTCGCATGGCGCTGCCAGAGATGTGCCTCACACAGATGCAGCCGTGCTCTCCCACCCAGCCCCATGCTGCCCCTCACTGCAGGAGACATCAACCAAAGAATTGTCTGGTGGAAACCATCAGTCTTCTGAGAGGACATCAGACCTATCCAGGAAGGAGATATGGGGTGGTGAGCCTTCAGGCATGACAACAAAGGAAGTGTCCGGTGAAAAGCATCAGCCTGTTGGCAAGAAAGAGAAACAGGCTAAGGAGGCTTCAGACATATCATCAAGGAGCTCCTTGCCCCCTGTAGCTGCCAGCAGCAGGGCCTGCAAACGGAAGAGATCCAAGCCACCTTCTCTGCCGCTGCCATCACCACAGCCACCGTTGTGGGGCCGCAGTGAGATGCCCCCACCTCCTAAACTTCCTTGCATAGCTCTGGACAAAAACCAGGACACCTTGAAGAATTCCCAATGTCAGAGGAATAAGATCTTGGGAAGAAGAGAGATCAAAGCAGACTGCTCAGACCCTCTGCCTGCACCTGCATTCTCCATACTTGCAACAGGGACTGTTAACTGTCTCCCATCCAGCATTAACACTGTGCAAGTCCCTATTGCTACAGCGGACTTGGCTGACCAATCTGCCAGGCCCCCAATCCCATCTGTTCCTCCATCTTTACCACCAGGTGTTGCAGTTTCCACTAGCTTGCCCCCTGGGGGTTCTGGTGTCACCTCCACTCCAGTAGGGAAGCCCCCTGCAAACTGCCACTCAGCTTCTAACAGTGAAGCCATGGACACTACGTCTCCATCTCAGGCTTCCATCATCTGTTCCTCCCCAGGGACAACCATGTGCCACTTTACATAGTGGTTTCTGATTCTGAGAAGACATCACCTCGTAGCAGTAATGTTGTGGCCCTGTTAGCATTTGGACACAATGCTGGTTCAGCTTAAATCCAGGCACTGTGGACCCACCCGTATATCAAGTTAGTGCAGCAGTGGGCCGAGACAGCAGCATGCCCACAGGTGGAGACTCTACAGTCTCCATGACCTGTAAGTGTACTGGGGGCTCATGCAAGCAGAGAAAATATTCCCCATGTAAAGGTGTTGCCATCCTGGAGAAGGGGCGCTGGTCAGGAGATCAGGCAGCCTCCCCCTTTAATCCAAGCAATAAAGGGCCAACCGTCAAAAACCCAGGTGGTGGAGTAGTGGGAGACGGCACGCTTCTCCCAGAGATGGAGCTTCAGCTGTTCCTGGTATCCATAAACCTACCTGGGACCCATCTATACAAAGTAAACCTGACCCACCTGAAAGAGCCACCACTCTGGACAAGAGAGGTGTGTCAGGAGACATGTCAGTCTCCTCCTCAAATCTGAGCAGCCGGGGGCCAACTGTCAACAACTCAGATGGTGGAGTAGTGGGAGAAGGCCATGGTCCTCCCAGAGATGGAGACTCAGCTGTTCCTGGGACCTGTGAACGCTCCCAGGACCCGTCTACACAAAAACAAATTGTTCCATGTGGAAGAACCACTATGTTGGAGAACACACACGTGTCAAGAGATGTGTGTGTTCACCAGACACAGATCCCATGAGGCTTGCCAGGCCACACTGCCTCAGTCACAGTTGAAAGCGGCAGCACCAACTCTGTTCTTGGACCCACTTGTAGTTCCACGTTCCCTCCCAGTAACTGCGGTCCACCTGCCCTGCATAGCATAGTCAGTAAGCATGGAGGGGACAAGGTCATTGTCAAGATGGTAGGACCTGGTACTCTTGTTTTACAGCAGAATGATTGCTGAGGACCCAAGGCAATCCAGCAAGTGCTGTAGCAGATGTAGACACTATTATATCTATGACGGCAGACCTCTATGTCAGCAACCCCCCCGCTAAGAATTCTGGGAGCTCACTTAACCCTAACACAGGTGGTGCTCTGGGGAAGAACCCCACGCCTGCTATGACCGGATACACTTACATTCCCTCATCTGCACACAGCGCATATGATATGCCCCCCCACCCACCCAAGCACAGTGCAGGTCGTGCGATGGGGGATAGCACGATGAAATTTTAAACAGAGCTTGGGCTTGCCCTAGTCAGGTACTCATCTGGAAGAGCAAGCACTGTTTATCCTGGTCAACTGTGCCTGTGCTCTGGCCATGACTAGAACACCTTCATAACTTGCTTAGGGCTTTATCAAAGCCACCAAACAATTCCTTTTTCTTGTCATCAGTCTCAACAAATAAGGACCAAATATTCCTCTGCAGATTGTATATAACCGGAAATGGACTTTGTTGCACCAGAGGGGCCCACACCCTATAAGTGAAACTTAACCTGATCTCTTCATATAGCAAGTGTGTACATTGCGTGCACATGTGTAGTTTTGTTATTTCTGTGCATGTGTGTGTTTTGGAGGGTGAGGAGCACATGAGCCCCAGTTTAGAACTACTGCAGTATGACACCAGATTCAAGAAGTCCCTGGTGTGACCGTGAACCCGGCTGACCCAAGCTCCTGGCCAGTTTTCTCTGGTCTTGGAACTGGCAGGACACCACTGCTGTCTGTAGTGGTTTACCCAACCTATTTGCCTCGATGGGCTTTTCTCCTTCCCACACTGTGTACTTATACACATATGTGTATAAAAACTTTGTTCTTATTTCTCTGCCTTCGCTCATGTGTCTTTCTGACTCAGCAGTAGAGAAAGAATTTACCTGTGTGAATGGTGATGGTTGAGTCACACTTAAGGATGGAGAATTTTCCATGTCACAGTGACTGGGATGTGGAAGTGGCTACATGTTCTACCTGCATGCACTGACGTCTGCAGTCTGCATTTTGAATGTAAGGGATGACAGTCCAGGAGGAAGTAAGGTACAAAGGAGGGAGAGATGAGGTGACTCACCCTTGCCTCTTCCCTCTGTTTTGCTCTTCTCTCACCCCGCTCTGACCTTACTAGAGGCTAGATAACCCCTGATGTGTCAAAGGAAACCACTCAATGATTTTGTTTTTTCTAAGAAATGTTTAAATGTTTTCTTGTATGTCTTCATATTTAATTTAGACTTAGGCCAGTCATTCTTACATATTCCCTTATCACCCAGGGAAGATAGATTTGAGCAGGGAGGAATGAAGGAAGAAAGAGCACATACCTGCTCTGTAATTGCTGGAAATTTCAGGTTTCTTTGAATTTATTGTTCTGTTTAAATGCAGTAGAAGAGATCCTCTTCAGTAACTGGCCCGGCTCTGATCTAAATCACTAAAGTATCAAACCACACAAGTTAGAATTGTGCCCAGTTCTGGTTGATCCTAGACTTTTTTTTTTTTTTTCTGGATCACTACTAGACTTAATAAAGGCAAAATTCTTGACTGTGTGGAACCTACATTCTAGGTGCAGGGGAGCAGAAATACAAACATGCAAATTATCTAATAGGTTAGCCAGTAACTAAAGTTATGGAGAATAAGGCAGCATATGGAGCATTGAGATTATAGGCAGAATCACAGTCTTCAATTTAAATGGTGGACAGGATAAGCCTCACTAGGAAGGTGGGATGTGAACAGGCCAGAGGGAGGTGAATGAAACAAATGTCTGAGGGAAGAGCATTCCAGGTAACGGGAATAATCACTGCAAAAGCTCAGAGGAAAGTTACCTGATATCCTCAGGGAGCAATTATAAACTAATATGCCTGGAATAGAGTCCACAAAGGGAGGTAAGCGAGGAGGACAGAGAAGATGGGGGTGGAATTCCCTGCACCATTTATTGGTTGCACAATGACAAACAGTAGAACCATCTTTCAAGTGTCTCGGTGAACTCAGTGCTTTCTCCAAGGCCTGTTTATCTTGTAAGATTTTGGGAAGGCTAAAATAAAATAAGGTAAGGAATTCATTTAAATTATTGTTGTTGTTTTGTTCTATACATAAGGATAGATGCATAGTAGATAGAAAGATAGATATATACATACATACTTACATACATGGATGGAGATAGGAGATATGTGTATATACATATATAGATGTGTATATACATAGATAGATAGATAGATAGATAGATAGATAGATAGATAGATATACACTTAATGAGTTCCTTAGGCAATTATGCTTTAGTTGCCTTCACCAGACAACTGGAATAGGAGATCCCATTTAAAAAAGTTTTTTTTAACATTTTATTTATTTCTTAGAGAGAGAGAGACAGCATAAGCAGGGGAGGGTCAGAGAAGAGGGAGACAGAATCTGAAACAGGCTCCAGGCTCTGAGCTAGCTGTCAGTATGGAATTCGATGCAGGGCTCGAACCCAGAAACCGTGAGATCATGACCTGAGCCGAAGTTGGACACTCAACTGACTGAGCCACCCAGGCACCCCAGAAGAGATCCCATTTTAACAGGAGTATAAAAGTGCCTTCTTTTATGAAGTAAACATGTGGGAAACTACTATAACTGAGCCTTAAAATGCACAGTATTGCTCCTGCTCTGTGACTGCAGAGAATCGCCTGCCCTTTGTAGTCAGAACTGTCTCTCAGAAGCTGGGTTGAAATCCAGTTTGCTTCCAATAGTCCTGCACCCTCACTCAGCCATGGCTGGTAATATTACCAGGGACAACTTTTAAACACTCATACCTGCTGATGTTTTTAAAGTCTTCAAGCTAAAAGTAATATCCTGATAAACATTTAACAAATATGTGGTAGATGTAAAGAAGATTTTGAATTTCATATGTGTTTAAATGTTTATTTTTAAGAGAGGGCACGAGTTGGGAGGGGCTGAGAGATAGGGACACAGAGGATCTGAAGCAGGCTCTGAACTGACAGCAGAAAGCCTGATGCGGAGCTTGAACTCAAACTGTGAGATCATGACCTGAGCCGAAGTTGGACACTCAAACGACTGAGCCACCCAAGTGCCACTTGAATCTCATGTGTTGATGCACTTACATAGTAGAAGCAATTTCTATTTTTTAAATTTGTTTTAATGTTTATTTTGGGGGAGGGCGAGGTGCAGAGAGAGAGGGGGCATAGAATCCGAAGAAGGCTCCAGGCTGTGAGCCATCAGCATAGAGCCCGACATGGGTCTCAAACCCACGAACCATGAGATCATGACCTAAGCTGAAGTTGGATGCTTAATCTACTGAGCCACCCAGGCTCCGTCTTGAAGCTATTTCTAAATATTTTATTGGCATGAAAATAATACATAAGCATAATAGCAACTTGATTCAAGTGAAATATAGCCCTTTTCTCCTGAGTTCCCATCTCCAGAGGCAGTTTTTTGCTCCTTTGAAGTCATCCTCTTAATTCTAAACATTATGCTTATCTTGGTGCATCATGACACACTCATTTTAAACAATATTTTTACCACTCTGCCATGATGGAGAAAGACAAAACTCCACCCCCCCTGTTTTCCTTCCCTCTTCCTTTCCAATATGTCATATTTAATGAATTTGGCTGCTTCTGTCTTGGAACTTTATGTAATTTTGCTGACTCTTTTGGTGAGGGAAGTGGTAGCAGCGGGCTAAAATCACTGGTCCTGGAGATGGACTGCTTGAGTTAGAATCCTTGTTCTTCAACTTTTATTAGATCTGCAACCCTGCAAAATTTCCATTCTACCCATGCCCATTGTTTTCTCGTCTATAAACTGAAGGAAAAGATTCCTCTCTAACTTATGGGGTTGCTTATGATAATGCAACTAAGAATGCATTTGTAGCCCTTAGTGTCTAACACACAGGAGAACTCAAGAAACATTAGCTATTACTATTTATATCTTGTGGTATTAACTTTCACCTTAATCTAATGCTTCTCTCAGTGCATCAGGCTGTGCCCTGTAGCCCCTCTGCCTTTCCTTTCTCCTCTATACAAATCACCTTCTGTGAATACGTGCTTGCTTTTATTTGTGGTGTTAGCATTTACATTTTGCCATATAGTTGTAGCAAAGTGTTCTGTGTTTTATCCACACATTGGCTCTAAGAGTTGAAAACCAATCAGCTGTATTGAGAAGGTATTGCTTAGTCCTGGGAAAAATAGTGTGAGCAGATTGTATTTTCTACTTTGCCAGTATAGCACATCTTCTTGTCTTTAACATCTGTTGTTCAAAATCATGCTACATTTTTGTTTGGTTTATGTTTCTCATATATTTTAAATTATTTTTCCTAACATTTGAACTATTTCCCTCTTTTAAACCTTGCACCATTTGCACATTAAATATATTTTATTTTCAAACGATATTATTTTATTTACTTGGCTGGGTCCCTTCCTTTTCTAGAATGCTTGTACCTCCCCTCCTCACTTTGGAAGCTATAACACTGAAAGATATGATCCAAGAATAAAGGGGGCCAGAGGCACTCTCATGCTGCCTTTATGCTAGGCCAGAAATGCTCACTAACCACTAATTATAAAAATGCATAATTCTGACCCTATCATACTAATTTTGTAGCTTTGTAGGAAAACAGCAGTATGGATTCCAGGCAATGCTCCAGGTAGTCCACATTCCACGTTGTACCAAACACTGGACTAGGCTTTAAGTGAGAGCTCACCAAAGGCTCCATTTATTAAGATTAAAAATTTTGTATAGCATTTTGGGCTAAAACTCCCAGCAATAAGGAGGACATTTTCCCTACATCTGTTTCTCAAGAACCAAAAGGTAGCTTGTGAAATTTTTCAGTAGTTCAAACTCCCGGATGCATGTCTTTCTTGTCCTAAGTACGTTCATTTTCGAGATCTAGAAACTACCTGACTGTGATAAGCCTGCTCAGTCCTTTCCGATCATAGCAATCCCTGCTAGGATCCCCGGGTGATGTGATATAACCAGGCTTCTTGGCAGCAGTTTATACCTGAGCTGGAAATATTCTTTTTAGCAGTCCCAAAGACAGAGAATTGCCCTCAGATACCCTTTCCAGATAGGAGAACTGAGGCTCCCATAGTCAAACAGGTGCTAATAATTAAAGCCACGACATGGATCTCCATATATGCTCCAAGGCTACCGTTGAAAACAAAGCAAGGCAAAGCCACTCCTGAAAACTCATCTCTCTCATGTAAATAGTGCCTTTATCTTAAACCCATGCTAAGCCTGACATCAGAGACTTTCTCAGAAGTAGATTTTCAGAGCATGGAGGACAAATGAAAGTTAGTGGGCAAAGTGATGAGGGTGGGAGGCCTTAAAGTAAAGGTTTCAAACAGAAGCTCATGTTTCTAATTTTTCACTGGACTAAACCTAGGTTCTGTCGTACAGAAATTTGGAAACACTTACATGAAACACATAAACTAGCCACATGGACAATCATTGAAAACTATTTTCCTGGATAGAACTACCTTTGTGCTTCCCTTGAAAAGACTTATATTGATTTCACCAAATACATATCTCAAAGTTAGGACAGAAAGCTGAGAAAGTCACATGTTTGAACTTCACATTAATCGTTGCTGATAAGCACATTTGTAGTGCTTACACTGTGACTAGCACTATTCTAAGGACCTAGCAAGTATCAACTCACTTCTCTCATAATAGCAGTAGTTATCACTCCTAATAGTCACTTCTGGGGGGAAAACAGAGAGGTTAAATAGCTTGTCCAATGTCACACAGGAAGTAGATGGCAAATCCCAAGATTCGAAACCAGGCCATCTAGACTTTTGTCACTTTGCTGTGTGACTTTATTAACAGCTGTGTTTAGGGAAAGGACTAAGTTGTCAAGAATGAACTCAAAACAGAAGGGAGAAATGAGAAAATGAATGACAGCAAAAACTGAAGAGCTATGTTCAGAAATTTCTGGTAATGAGGCTTATAAATAATAAGATGCTGGTTGGGATGTTTATTGAAGAGAGCACCTGAATCTGTTGAGAAATGACTTGTTTTTCTTTACAGTTCAGAAAGCCTGACTGAATGAAGAGTAATGATAACAAAAATTAGAAAGGAAAATGATAATGTGACTTAAGTGAGAAGAAAGAATCTTTCCTCTTTAAGGATTAGGAGAAGCGTGGGGTTGTGGGGAAGTAGAGATCTTCCTAGCAGGTGTCTAGCCATTTTTACCAGGATGAACACGAACAAAATTGCTGACCACTGGGGGTGAGTGGGTGGCTTAGTTGGTTAAGGTCCCAACTTCAGCTCAGGTCATGGTGTCACAGTGTGGGTTTGAGCCCCGCCATAGGCTCTGTACTGACAGCTCAGAGCCTGAAGCTTACTTTGGATTCTGTGTCTTCCTCTCTCTCTTCCCTCCCTCTCTCTCATTATCTCTCTCTGTCTCTCAAAAATAACTAAAACTTTTATAAATATATAAATATATATATATACATACATATGTATGTATGTATGTATATAATGGTGACCATTATAATGGTTTTGATGATTCCTCAAACCAAACTTCAGTTTCAAAACAGGACATACATTTTTTAGCATCCCTACTCTGTGTTAGACACATTCGTAAGTGTATTTCCAGTTACATATTTCTTTAAAGTTTATTAATTTTCAGAGTGTGCTGGGGCAAATTTGGAGATGGAGAATCCCAAGTAGACCCTGTAATGTCAGCACGGAGCCCAGTATAGGGCTTGAACTCACGAACCATCAGTGACAGTTCTGTGAGGTACGAGTTGCCTATGGCTGCTATAATAAGTCACCACAAAATTGGTGGCTTAAAGCACACTTATTCTCTTTGAGTTCTCCAAGTCAGAGGTCCAAAACCATTTTTGCTAGGCTGAAATCAGGAGTTGGTAGGGTTGTGCTCCCTCTAGAAGCTCCATTTCCTTACCTTTCCTAGCTTCTGGTGGTTGCTACCATTCCTTGCTTTGGGCCACATTAATCTAATCCCTGTTTCATGAACACATTCTCTTTGATTGTTGTAAAATCTCCTTCCACCTATTTCGTAGAACACTTGGGATTACTTTTGGGGCCCATCAGGTAATCCAAAATAATATCTCCATCTTAAGATCCTTAACAATTCCATCTACAAGATCCCTTTTGCCATTTAAGGTGATATTCTCAGGTTCTGGAGATTAGGACATGGACATTTTGGGCAAGGATATTATTTCTTTAAGATGCAGGAAAAAATTTAGGGAACTAGTTTGTCCCAAAGTCTTATGATGTTTCAGAGTGGCAGTTTAAATTCTGGCATGCTCAGACACCTGGGTGGCTGGGTCAGTGAAGCATCTGACTTCAGCTCAGATCATGACCTCACAGTTTGTGGGTTTGAAACCCATGTTGGGCTCTGTGCTGACAGCTCAGAGCCTGGAGCCTGCTTCGGATTCTCTGTCTCCCTTGTCTCTCGTTCCCTCTGCCCCTTCCCCCGCTCACGATTTGTCTCTCTCACTCTCAAAAATAAGATACCACTCTGAGAAGGAGGGCTTAACCCCTTCCCTGACTCACTGAATCTTTCTTACGTGGAATCTAGAAACATGAATGTACTCTCTAACCAATGGCTATTCTGGCATAAATTTCAGGTAGCAAGAAGCAAACCTCAGGAGATTCAGAAATTTAGTTCAGAGAAACAACCAGAAGTTCAGATGATTACCTGACACTGGAAGGACTTGCTTGATGTGAAAACAGCTGTAAATCTCACAAGATTACATGAACTTGTAAGAATTTCAAAACTTGTTGCTATTAATTAGAAATTCCTTAATTCTTAAGGCTATAAGAATAGCCTCCCTTAAACACACTGATAATATGCTTCACAGCTTAATATTCAGCGGCCTATGTTTTGGCTAAATGAGCTTCAGAAAAAAAAAAGAAAAAAAAAACTGTGGTTTAGTTCCATCTACTTTGGAACCTCTGGTTAAATAATCTGTTTCTGCTGTGCTTTGTCTTCTTATCATCTGTAAAATGGAGGCATCTCAAAAACCACAGTCACAAACGATGTAGTTTCGTGCACACAATTGTCTTCATTTGTTTACAGTACCAGTAACACTTAAACTATTACTCAAAGAGTACACATGCTATTTTGAATCATTAGTCCAAAATAAAGAAAAGGAAAGGGGCCTAAAATAACTATGATTTTCAAAAGGGGACACAACTACTTTATAGTAGTTGAAGGACCAGAACCCTGATATCATTGATCCCACTCCATTGTTCCGTAATTGGGTTTGGAACAATACAGAGAAATAAAACTCCTGTGTTATATGTAACCAGTGCAGGACTTGGAAAGATTGGAATATGAGCACCTCATATTAAGAAGAATCTGGAAAATTCTTTTTCTTTTTTCAAAAAAATTTTTTGACAGTTATTCATTTTTAAGAGAGACAGAGCACAAGTCGGGGAGTGCAGAGAGGGAGGAAGACAAGAATCCGAAGCAGGCTCCAGGCTCTGAGCTGTCAGAACAGAGCCTGATGCAAGGCTTCAACCCATGGACCGTGAGATCATGACCTGAGCCAAAGTCAGATACTTAACCTGCTGAGCCACCCAGGTGCCCCAAATCTGGAAAATTCTTAAAACTAAGTCAGATATATACTAGATACATAGAAAGCAGTGGTACCTGAAGATGATTCTACAGGAAGAACAAAAGGAGTAGTTGAAGGTGTGTATGGGCTCCATTTACAAAAAGGATAAGTGAGTTCCTGTTTCCCAGAACGTTGGAGGTTCCACCCCAAGATACAGCATTAAAATAAAATAAACATTTGAATTAGGTCATATTTAATTCTGCATGTTCATGTAAGTCAACAAAATATCCCAGGTAACATCTACCTTGTCATTTATTTACTATCTTGAGTTTTCATTTCTATAAGTCTTTCCAAACATGAAACAGAGGTTGGAGAAAGGTATATGGGAGATGGCAGAGATAAAATAAGCCCATTTCACTTACCATGAAAATTAAGACCCAAATTCTTCACAGCTGAAAATGTCCAAACAATTTTCATTTTATAGCAAGGCTTCTGGAAAAATCATGCTGAAGGACTCATAATTACCCAAATGTCGCTTATCTATTTCAATACATATCACTATATATTCTGGGACTTCTGAGGGGCAGAGAAACCTATCCTGGTTAAACATCTCCATGCCCGTAATGCAGATAAGATGGTCTCAGAGCAACCTGAGGACGTTAGAGCCCACTTTTTCCATTACTAATGTTAATAGAGAACAAAACTTTATATGCTCTTGCTTGTACAATCTAAGTCAATTCTTCATGAAAATGGATGGCCCATAAGTAAGTCTGTAGTGTAGAGATCATTGGATGCTAAAAGTATTTCTGTGGGTTTTATTCATGTCATGTGTTTCTAAGGAGGATCTACTCAAAAACTCTGAGTCTACTTTGACATTTACAATGGAATTATGAAACTACGGTAAAGTGAGCTGATCATCATGAAGGAAGGATATTAATACCTTCTATCCCTACATTGAGAGGCTCATGTAAAGTATCAAATAAAGTAACAGAGCTGTATATGAATGCACATATTTTCATTGATAGTTGTACATGCTTGAAAATATCTCTACAGAATGTACTATGAAAATCTTGATGATATGATATAAAACTAGTTCCCAGTTCTCCCATTAAACTATGTAAATTAACAAACACCTGGGTGGCAAGATGGCAGAGAAGTTTGGAGCTCTGTAGTTTCCACCCACCCGCATCTCTCAAACAAAGAAGGGCTGAAGCCATAGGACACTCAGCCACAGAGTCTGGGAGGAAAAGAGACAGAGCCCACTAAGGAGACAGACTCATATGTGCATGATTGCAAACTGGGGAAGATAAAAACTGGCCAGGACCCGGAGGCATGGAGGGGAGTGAGCCCCCTCCACAGAGAGCCTAGGAGAGGAGGGGAAGAGAGAGAGCGACTGAAACTGCTCATTGAACTGTCCCTGGAGAAGAGAAAAACCTTGGCCCAGGACAGAGAGATATCCTATCATCCCATCTCTAAACACAGGGCATTTGGAGAGAGATCCTATCTCTAGCGGTGGCGCTTTCTTTGGGCCAAGCGCCCCAGTCCCAGATGGTGCCAGGAGAAACTGCTCCCTACTCCCCCTTCTCAATCCATGGCTAGAGAGCAGGCCCAGCCTGCAGGATTACATTTTGGGTGGTATTTAAAGCACATAGACTAAAATCTGGAAAGAGGCAGAGCTTGGGACATAGAACATGGCCCACTTTGGCTACGCCAGAGGCACAGGGACATTGGACCCAAAAGAGTGATTTGCAGTGCTTGGTGCGAGAAGGGACTGGGGTGCCACCAGTTTTCCCCCCACAATCACCAAAGCGGGGCCTCAGGGAGAACCCGCAGGACCCCAGTGTAGGTTAGACCTGCCTACACCAAACCATGTCCATCTGCACTGGAGAGCTGCTTTCTCCCCACCCTCCACTGGAGCCCAGGGCAAGACCAACACTGATGCATTGCCCTGATTAACTCTAGATCAATTCTTGCTATTCAGATATATTTTCCCTTATCTCATTCTTATCTGTCCTCTCTTCCGGACTGGGCACTCTGGTCATTGGTTTGCTTAAACAGTCACATTGAATCCATTCTCTTCATGCATATCCTACACCTCCATCATTACCTTCCTTTCTCTCTCTCTCTGGAATAATCAGACTATATAGTTTCTTTGGGTAACATTATCTTCGTTTCTTTCTCCTAGCCTCCTACCATATTCTCCTCTTTCTCTGAATTAAGCCTTTTAGTCTCTCTGCCTGGTCAATGTTCAATTTCGCTTTCTCCCCACCCCTGTCATTTCTTTGTGTATGCTCTTCCATCAGTACTGCCTCCACCATGCTCTTTATTCGTCATTCGGATTTATGGTTTTATGCTTTTAGACTGTCCTTTGTCTTTTGTTGATGCTGTTGTTGTTGTTGTTTTCCCTTTCGGTTTGCTTATTTGTTTGATTTACCTGTGCATTTGCGTACTGTTTTTTCCTGTGTATTTATCTGTCTGTTTTCCTTTTCAGGGTTACCTAAAGAAACAGCCAAAGTACTCATGGTAGAGAGTCCCAATACCACTACCAGTAGGGGAATAAAATAACCAAAGGCACAAGAGAGACTAAGAGACACCATTACAAGAACACTTCCTGAAGGGACAGTCCACAGAGAGTCAATGAGCCTCCTTTAATATTGCAGAACTAGCAAGTGCAGAGAGCATAACAAGCTTTTAAAACTGAGAAGAGACAGAAAGCTAGCCAAACTGACAAAACAGAGGAACTCTTCTCTTGGAAATTCCAGGAAGAAAGGACAGTGAAAGAATGGCTCAAAACATATAAGCAAAATAACTGCTCAAGAATTTAGAATATAGTCATCAAATTAATCCCTGGGGTTGAAAAAGGCATAGAAGACACTAGAGAAGCTATTGCTACAAAGATTATGGACCTTAAAAGTAGTTGTGATGAACTAAAAATGCTACAAATGAGGTGCATCATAAAATGGAGGTGGCTACTGCACGGATTGAAGGGGCAGAGAGGAAAATAGGTGAATTAGAAGACACACTGATAGACAAAGAGGAAGCTGAGAAAAAGAGAGATCAGTTGATTCAGGAGCACAAAGGAAGAATTGGAGAACTGAGTGATGCAATCAAACAGAACAATATCCATATCATAGGAATTCCATCATAGTGAAACCGGCAAAATGTAAGAACAAAGAGAGAATTCTGAACGTAGCTAGGGATAAAAAGGGCCCTAAAACACAAAGGGAAACCTATCAGAGTAGTTGCAGACCTATCTACTGAAACTTGGCAGGCCAGAAAGGAATGGCAGGAAATCTTCAGTGTCATGAACAGAAAAATTATGCAGCCAAGAATCCTCTATCCAGCAAGCCTGTCATTCAGAATAGAAGGAGATATAAAAGTCTTTCCAAATAAACAAAAATTGAAAGAATGCATCACCACTAAACCAGCCCTACAAGATATCCTAAGGGGGACTCTATGAGGGAAATGTTGCAAGGAACAGAAGTTCTCAGAGACACCACTACAAGAATGAATTTTACAGAGAACACAGTGACTCTAAACCTATAGTTTTCAATAAAACCATGGAATGTAAATCAACTAAATTCTCTAATCAAAAGACATAGGGTAGCAGGATGGATAAAAAAACAAAATCCATCTATTTGCTGTCTGTAAGAGACTCATGTTATACCTTGGGACACTTTCAGATTGAAAGTAAGGGGGTGGAGAAATATCTATCATGCTACTGGAAGTCAAAAGAAAGGTGGAGTAGCCATACTTATATTGGACAAACTAGACATTAAAGTAAAGGCAGTAACAAGGGATGAAGAAGGTTAAGGTTAGGGTTAGGGTTAGAAGAGCTAACAGCTATAAATGTTTATGCACCGAATACGGAAGAACCTAAATATATAAAACAATCACAAACAGAAACGATCTTGTGGATAAGAATGTGCTAAGAGCAGAGGACTTTAATACTCCACTTATAGATATGGATAGATCAGCCAGACAAAAAAATCACTAAAGAAACAATGGACCTGAACAACACATTAGAGCAGATGGACTTGACAGATATATTTAGAACACTACATCCTGAGGCCATGGAATTCACTTTCTTCTCAAGTGCACATGGCCCATTCTCCAAGATAGATCACATACAGGGTCATAAAGCAGCCCTCAATAAATATAAAAGAATTGAGATCATACCATGCTCACTCTCAGATCATAATGCTTTGAAACTTGAAATCAATCACAGGAAGAAGTCTGGAAAACCTCCAAAAACATGGAGGTTAAAGAACACCCTACTAAAGAAAGAATGGGCCAATCAGGCAGTTAGAGAAGAAATTAAAAAATAGATGGAAACGAATAAAAATGAAAATACAACAATCCAAACTCTTTGAGATGCGGCAAAGGCAGTCCTAAGAGGAAAGTACATTGCACTCCAAGCCTATTTCAAGAAACTAGAAAAAGCACAAATGCAAATTCTAACAGCGCACCTAACGGAACTAAAAGCAGAGCAACAAGAGCACCCCACAACCAGCAGAAAAAGATAAATAATAAAGATCAGGGCAGAAATAAACAATATAGAGTCCCCCCCAAAAAATACAGTTGAACAGATCAACGAAACTAAGAGTTGTTTTTAAAAAATAAATAAATAAACAAAATTGAGAAACCTCTAGCTAGGCTTCTCAAAAGAATAGAGGGAATATCCAAATAAACAAAATCATGAATGAAAATGGATTTATTACAATCAATCCCTCAGAAATACAAGCAATATTCAGAGAATACTATGAAAAATTATATGCCAACAAATTGGACAACTTAGAAGAAATGGACAAATTCCTAAACACACAGTCACTACCAAAATTCACATGGGAAGAGATGGAAAATCTGAACAGACCCATAACCAGTGAAGAAATCAAATCAATTTTCAATAATCTCCCAACAAATAAGAGTCCTAGGCCAGATGGCTTCCCTGGAGAATTCTACCAGACATTTAAATCAGTATTAATACCCATTCTCAAGCCATTCCAAGAAATAAAAATAGAAGGAAATCTTCTGGACTCATTCTACAAAGCCAGCAATGCTTGGGTTTTAAACCAGAAAGGGGCCAAAAAAAAAAAAAAAAAAAAAAAAGAGAGAGAGAGAGAGAGAAAGAACTACAGGCCAATATCCTTAATGAACATGGATGCAAAAATCCTCAACAAGTTACTTGCAAATCGAATGCAACAGCATATAAAAAGAATTGTCCACCATGATCAAGTGGTATTCATTCCTGGGTTACAGGGATGGTTCAATACTTGCAAATCAATCAATCAATGTGATACATCATATTAACAAAAGAAAAGATAAAAACCATATGATCCTGTCGATAGATGCAGAAAAAGCATTTGACAAAATGCAGCATCCCTTCTTAATTAAGACCCTTGAGAATGTCGGGATAGAAGGAACTTACTTAAACATCATAATAGGCATTTATGAAAAGCTCACAGATAATATCATCCTCAATAGGGAAAACTGAGCGCTTTCCCCCTGAGATCAGGAACACGACAGGGATGTCCACTCTCACCACTGTTGTTTAACATAGTGCTGGAAGTCCTAGCATCAGCCATTAGACAACAAAAGGAAATCAAAGACATCAGAATTGGCAAAGAAGAAGGCAAACTTTCACTTTTCACAGACGACATGATACTCTACATGGAAAATCCGACAGACTCCATCAGAAGCCTACTAGAACTGATTCATGAATTCAGCAAAGTCCCAGGGTATAAAATCAAGGTACAGAAATAGGTTGCGTTTTTATACACCAACAATGCAGCTACAGAAAGAGAAATCAAGAAACTGATCCCATTCACAATTGCATGAAAAACCAAAAAATACGTAGGAATAAACCTAACCCAAGATATAAAAGATTTGTGTGATGAAAACTATAGAAAACTTATGAAGGAAATTGAAGAAGACACAAAGAAATGGAAATCATTCCATGCTCATGGATGGGAAGAATAAATATTGTTAAAATGTCATTACTGCCAAAGCAATCTACACGTTCAATGCAATCCCAATCAAAATTGCACCAGCATTCTTCTCAAAGCTAGAATGAACTATCCTAAAATTTGTATGGAACCACAAAGACCGCGAATAGCCAAAGTAATATTGAAGAAGAACACCAAAACGGGAGGCGTCACAATCCCAGACTTTAGCCTCTACTACAAAGTTGTAATCATCAAGACAGTATGATATTGGCAAAAAAAAAAAAAAACAACAAAAACAAAAAACAGACACATAGATCAATGGAATAGAATGGAGTACTCAGAATTGGACCCACAAATGTACATCCAACTAATGTTTGACAAAGAAGGAAAGAGTATTCAATGGAGAAAAGACAGCCTCTTTAACAGACGGTGCTGGGAGAACTGGATAACAAAGTGCAAAAGAATGAAACTGGATCACTTTCTTACACCAACACAAAAATAAACTCAAAATGGATGAAGGATCTGAATGTGAGACAGGAAACTTTCAAAACCATAGAGGAGAAAGCAGAAAACAACCTGCTTGACCTCAACTGCAGCAATTTCTTACTTGACACATCCCCAAAGGCAAGGAAATCAAGAGCAAAAATGAACTATTGGGACCTCATCAAGATAAAAAGCTTCTGTACACCAAGGGAAACAATCCATAAAATTAATAGGCAACTGAAGTAATGGGAAAAGATAANAATGGAGTACTCAGAATTGGACCCACAAATGTACATCCAACTAATGTTTGACAAAGAAGGAAAGAGTATTCAATGGAGAAAAGACAGCCTCTTTAACAGACGGTGCTGGGAGAACTGGATAACAAAGTGCAAAAGAATGAAACTGGATCACTTTCTTACACCAACACAAAAATAAACTCAAAATGGATGAAGGATCTGAATGTGAGACAGGAAACTTTCAAAACCATAGAGGAGAAAGCAGAAAACAACCTGCTTGACCTCAACTGCAGCAATTTCTTACTTGACACATCCCCAAAGGCAAGGAAATCAAGAGCAAAAATGAACTATTGGGACCTCATCAAGATAAAAAGCTTCTGTACACCAAGGGAAACAATCCATAAAATTAATAGGCAACTGAAGTAATGGGAAAAGATAATTGCAAATGAGATATCAGATAAAGGACTAGTATCCAAAATCTATAAGGAACTCCCCAAACTCCACACCCTAAAAACAAACAATCCAGTGAAGAAATGGGCAAAAGACATGGACAGACACTTCTTCAAAGAGAACATCCAGATGGCTAACAGACACATGAAACGATGCTCAGCATCCCTCCTCATCAGGGAAATACAAATCAAAACCACACTGAGATACCACCTCACGCCGGTCAGAATGGCTAAAGTGAACAAATCCGGAGACTATAGACGCTGGTGAGGACGTGGGGAAACGGGCACCCTCCTACACTGTTGGTGAGAATGCAAACTGGTGCAGCCCCTCTGGAAAACAGTGTGGAGGTTCCTCGATAAATTAACAATAGATCTCCCTTATGACCTAGGAATAGCACTGCTAGGAATTTACACAAGGGATACAGGAGTGCTGAGGCATAGGGTTACATGTACTCCAATGTTCATAGCAGCACTCTCAAGAATAGCCAAAACATGGAAAGAGCCTAAGTGTCCATCAACTGACGAATGTATCAAGAAGATGTGGTTTATCTATACAATGGAATACTACATGGCAATGAGAACGAATAAAATCTGGCTATTTGTAACAATGTGGATGGAACTCTAGAGTGTTATGCTGATCGAAAAAAATGTTTTTTTCTTTATGAAAGGACACCAGCATGGTTACTCATTGCTCTGGCTGTCAGTGGATTTGCTGACTAGAGTATGATATGCAGTCAGATTTGTTTCTGGAATTTTACCCATGTAAGAGTTTGGCTCTACTGATTAGGAGTTATAGCTTGGTGACTACCAAAAAAAAAAAAAAATCTGTATAAGTCAATTCTTGCAGTCTTTTTAGTTTAGCACTTCCATTCAAAAAGGTCACTGCTGGGGGGAGGAGGGGATGGGCATGGAGGAGGACACTTGTGGGGATGAGCACTGAGTGTTATGTGGAAACTAATTTGACAATAAACTATTAAAAAAAAAAAAGGTCACTGCTTCTATTCATTATATGATGTGGTTAAATTACAGAAACCTTGGATTTTCAGTCACTTGTTCTGTGAGTGTTCTGCAAAATAAATAAACATTTCTAATAAATTTTAACTTGATAAATGAGTAATGTCTTGCCATATGAGTAGTACCTGACGCTGAATGTCACATGATCACAACTGAGTCGATGGTTCTTTTCCCTCTTTCTCTGTCTCTCTCCCTCTCCCTTGTTCGGGGATTGTGGGTGATCATCTCCCATGCTCAGATGCCAGGTCTCAGGCCATGGTGTTTGGCAGAAATCAGTGATTTTTCTGAACATTGGAATGTGTCCACAATTGGCACTAGTGTATTTTTTTGTCACTTCAAAGCACCTATAGACAGTCCTTTGTTTTTCTATTCAAGAGTAAGCTTAGGATGCTTTGCTTCATTCTAGGTCAGGCTGCCTACAGATACAGACCCTTTCCTCAGCTGTCTTATTGTCAGTTACATTAAATACGGTATATGACAAGAGTTTATTAATACTGTACTGTAGTCCACACCTGTGTGTGCATATACAAAGGCCCCCGTGCAGATAGAGATTCCATTGAGCCAATAGATAGCTGTGATTCTCTTAGTGATAGTGAAAGTCATCTTACACAATAACCCTCCTATATCTTGTCTCCCTCACACCAGCCACAAAGTTTTCAAAGGTAAGTGTAGGTTAATTTATTTTTCTTTATATTTTGTATTTTCCTTATTATTTTGTATTATATTACAGTATTGTGATCTTTTTATATGAATATTTTTGGGTTGTGAAATGTATCACCTGATTTTTCATTACTTCTTATGGGGAATGAATTATCCTCCCAAACCAGTATTTTACTCTACTTGGTAAGGCAGCTGATACCTCTTCATTTGCATAGTGGGAGAGTTATAAAGTCTATTAATGGCTTCTGCTTTAGACCTGGTGAGAAATAAAGGAGAATTTATTCTTTCCAAATTCGAGTACTCAACTATAAGATAGAGAGTTATATGTAGGAGAAGATGGAGATAGAATGCAATATTGAATAAGGCACTTACTGGACTGAACACTGGATGTTCTATGTAAGCAATGAAGCAGAGGAAACCACTCCGAAAGCCAATAGCACACTGTATACACTGTATGTTAGCCAACTTGACAATAAATTATATTTTTTTTAAAAAGACAGTATTCCAACATGGCAGAAAGTAGATTGCAATCAGTTTTAATATTTGGGTAAAGAAAATGCACAATTGCATCTATATTGCTGTGAATAAGGCAAGGTGAAGATAAATGACAGAAAAAAATTAGTGATGATTCTGGGTCAAGCAAGCACAAGAAAGCTTCTGGGATGCTAATCAATTTGGTTTTTAAAATTTCGTCTCTGTCTCTCTCACTCTCTCTACAGATACCCTCCTCCTTTCTCTCCACAATTATTATTCTCCACAATTATTTAAAAAAAGAGTTGACTCTCTACCCTGTGTTGGGGGGGGTTATGCAAATAACATTCAAATAAAAGAACTTGCTTTAACTGAGAAAAACTTGTGCTTGAGATAGTGTATTTTTATTTTTATAAGTGCTCAAATTCTTTTTTGTTTTTCTTTTATTCCTTGTCCTTACTCCCAGATATCATTATTTTATTCCACAATAAGTATGTAATTCCAAATATTCCCTGTATGTTCTCAAAACTTTCATAGTTAGCTTTCATGTTATTCGTTTACTTTCAGTTTTCTGGGTGACATTTTTTTCTGATGTTCATCTTCTAGGAAAAAAAAGGCTAACCACTTTGATCTCAAAGATGTTCTTAAAGTTTATCTATCCTGAGCAAATCTTACACTTAGTGTTGAAATCAATACAGAAAAAGGCAATATAATTCATTTAGCTAAAGATATATTTAATTTAATAAAGGAAACATTTTTATTGCCACTAAAAAGAATAAAGCCAATACATTGTGTATTTAGAATAGGTGAAATGCTCTTATACAATTACAACTGAGCACTCATTGTTTTAAATTATATAGCTATAACATCTATAATATTTGGAAGAAGAAAGGAAATCAGGATTTCTATAGTTGAGGAAATATAAAGGAAAAAGTTAAGAATAAAGTCTAAGGAGGAAAAATGGTGTATTTATATTTACTCAATTTTTTTTCAGAAAAATAATGTAGAGTTCCCACTGAGCTTTGGAAGTAGTTTGGAGCATTAAAGGAAACTTTAATCATTTGAAATGTACCCACCAGAGAGGTCATTTCTCTTATGTGACTGCACAATAAATGAAGGTGAATATTCTGGACATCTGTGGCCAGCTTGACTTTTTTTTCTCCTTCTTTGGCTTGCCTAAGAGGTTTCTGGACAGCATTAGCTACTGTGGATAAAAATGGCTTTCTTCAATTCTCTAAAATAGAAATATTTTCTCTTGTGACTCTGACCTCTTAGATCTTTCCTTTATTGTTCCAAGCCACAGCCATAGATTTAGTCCTAAGGAAGCCTCCCATTCACAGTATTAGTAACTATGGGATAAATGGCAATGTGCTGTGACTTTGTATTCCAACAGGCTACTATCTTCTCTGTATCATTGTACATTTTTCTCTTAAGAAGTAGTGCAGCTCTGAAGACTCCTAGACATCCTTTTCCATCAACTGTAGCAATCAACACACATGGCTATTAAGGAAGCAAGGTATGCATATAAAGGTGAATGTCCTTAGATTCTAATGCAAAATACATAGTAGGAGTTCTCTTGATTCAGTTGAAACACCTGTGGTCTCTGTATATGTCAATATGAGATTTCCTGCTCTCCTAATATATGGTCCTGTCATTGGTAAGAAGAAAACTTTAGAATCTAAAATACCTCCTCTTTAAATCATTGACCATTGGTGAGTGAACAAAAAAATAAAAATAAATAGAAATAAAATAAAATACCCCATCTAAGTATCCTTTGTTTTGCCCATCTGCCTCTTTGATGCATCATGATGTTCATCATTCATTGTCCTTGGACAAACCACAGAAACTGAAAGCCTCAGATACTCATCCAATATAAGATGATAATAATAATAAGTTTGTTTCACATGAAATCAAGAGGATCAGATGATAAAACCTTGTGTGAAAATGATAATGAGTTGTAACACTTAATGCAACTTTTTATTAACCCTATCAAGATGGGTTCAAACTTTCAATTTTATCTACCTAGGATTGTTCCTCNTTTCCCTAAATTTGTTTCTCTCTTTTGTTCAAAAATTGGAGAAACCTGTATTCTCAATTTTACTCC
This sequence comes from Crocuta crocuta, assembly GCF_008692635.1. NCBI lineage: Eukaryota > Metazoa > Chordata > Mammalia > Carnivora > Hyaenidae > Crocuta > Crocuta crocuta. Next base: position 4,820,911 of record NW_027533339.1, on the reverse strand, counting down.
ATTTAAAAAAAAAAAAACATGATAAACCCAAGGGATAATGCCACAGTGGACAAGGAGAGAATAATAAGCTTTTAAAAATCCCCTGAAGGTTCAAAAGATTAAAATCATTATGAATACAATATTCTTTTCTGTAGTCTTGGGTGGGGAGCGACCACAAAAACAACAGTGGTGACATCAATGACAACAAAAACAAAACCACATTATTGTATAGTCATTGAAGACCTATTTGAGAAAGCTCTATGCCACTTTCTTGGGAGGTTTCAATTATTTATGAACACAAAAGTAAAAGGAAAAAATTTAAACTGTTCCAATAAAAACTATAAAGTTGTCTCAAAAGAAGGGGGATGGTATGTCTTTTAGGAAAAAAAAAATAGAAAGAAAGTGTAGCATATATCCAAAAATACCAACACAGTTGAAAGGTAGAAAAAGGGAAGAGAGACATATTACTTTCCAAACTTGGTAGAAGTTATTTTCCCTTTCTTCACTTCATGACAGTAGCCTTCTCCTTTACAACATCTGACACTTAAAATTACCCAGTCACTTATAATTAATTGGAGTAATTTGTCCTTTCACTTACCCACCAAAGGTCAAACTTTATGAGAGTATGGACTTTGTTTGCTTATATGCTCTACCATTTCTCTGCCACAGTGTGAAATATACAGTTGGAGAATATCCAGTAAATATTTGTTGACTAAATTTCTGAGCAATAGGGTTGTTTGGGAGATCTAAAGAAATATGCATAGGAAAGTCGTTTGTAAATAATAATGATAGTTTTATAACATTGAGTAAGGATCAATGAAAAATGAACTAATGCTGATGCATTAAGGAAATGTAATTGAAATATATGCAAAACCCTACTGCAAATATGGGAACATATATTTCAAAATTTAGAAGGATATTATGATTTTAAGTTTAACAACACCTTTCTCTTTAAGACTACACCTTCAAAATTTATAATATATAGTGTTGTCATTTTAATTATCTACATGTTTTTGCCTCATCCCTCAATAGGTTTAGCTATTTTTCCTCATACTTAGTCATCATACAAAAACTTACTGAATGCCTGCAGAGACCAGGATAACTTTTATTATTTTTTATTAATTTTTTTAATGTTTTATTTATTTGTGAGACAGCTTGAGCAGGGGAGGGTCAGAGAGAGAGGGAGACACAGAATCCGAAGCAGGGTCCAGGCCCTGAGCTAGCTGTCAGCACAGAGCCCATCGCAGGACTCAAACCTATGAACTGTGAGATCATTACCTGAGCCCAAGTCAGACGCTCAACCAACTGAGCCACCCAGGTGCCCCTCAAGATAACTTTTAATGGATTGCTCCTTTTGGAATGGGAAATAAGACAAGAGGCAAAATCAAAAAGGAAATAATTTAGAACAAACTTAAAGCTAACTTATTTCCTGATTCAGGTACCTATATATACATATCTCATGTGCATACTCATCAGAAAAGTAAAATAAAAAATGACTATCTCACAGTCTGTCTTGTGTCTATAATATTGGTCCAGAAATATTAATAGTATAGGTTTTTCAGAGTAGAAAGCTTTTTACTTGGCTGAATCTCATAGACCATTTGCTTACTGTATCAAAATTGTCATCAAAACACCTGGGGACTTATGAGAGGGAGAAGATGAAATCTGTTTTTAATTTTTCCCTTGACTTTTTATAAATATTAAAATATCTTTATATTGATACTATGGATTGCAATAACATTAAAATAAAATGGAAACTCATTCTTATGTGAGAACCTTGGTGAATTTTTTTATTTTTTGATTGCCAACCAAGCCAGCTTTGATTCTGCTTTACAGAGCTTGGAGACCTACTTCAAAGTTTGTCTCTAAGCTTATGTTCCATGGTGTTCATTCTTGCCAGTGAACTGTACCAAAAGCCAGCTGGCAGCACAAGACCTACAATATGGCCCTCATTCTCAAAGGATAACAAAAAGGGGAAAGGACATTTGAGTTGTGCAATCCAACTAGTATGTGGAAGTAGACTAAACTCTGGTTTGGAAGGTTAATGTAGAGTTGAAAAAACCAACATCTTCTCATCCAGTTGCCAAGGGCAACCACAGTATTTTTTTTTTCTATACTTAGCTTTATTTTCACCAAGTTATTTTACAAAGAAATAACATATTAAATAATTAGCCTTCCTGATTTTTATGCATATAACAACTTGGATGAATCACAGAAATATATGAAAAAAATAAGCCAAAAATCCACAAAGAGATTAAATAAATTTTTATTAAATTCGAATGGGGGGGCGGAACCACACTTAATATTTAATGCATACCTAGGTTGTAAACCTACAAAAGTAAGCAAGAGTTACCTCTAGTTGGGAGACAAGGATCAGGAAGGTACACACATGGGGCTCCTAAGATGCTGTCAATCTTCAATTTCTTGGCCTCCATGTTGGTTACATGAACTTTGTTATATAATCACTAAATAAGCTATATATATATTCATGCTTTATGCATTTTTCTTATGTGTGTTAACTTCACATCAGGAACATTGGTAATTGATTATTGTATCAATTTGACTTTTTGTTTAAACTAATGAATTAAAAAATCACCACTCTTAAAAATTAAAAGAGATGACAAAACTCTAGACAGTAGAGCCAATCCATTTGACATGGATGACTAGGCTACATAGAAACCTAGATGGTTGCAGTTATACAGAGCTATAGAGTTTGGGGACTAGAAGCTGAAAACATAATATACTCAGAGTGATTCCTATGGGTGGTTAACTCTTCCATTCCCAAGTGTCTGTTTGAATACTTTGATTAATTGTTTTGTTTAAGTTTTTCCTCCTGTTTTATAGAGACATCATTGACATTTAACATTTTATAAGTTTAAGGTGTAGAACATATGATTTAATCTGGATAAATCCATTGATTTAGTGAGTTGCTGAGAAGCTGGCTACAAAAACCTTGAACGTCTGGTAGAGGTTGGGTTTTGACTTTTACAGATAAGGAAAATGTACTCACTATTTACAGTATGACAGGGAAAGAGGGAAAGAAAGAGAGAAAATCTTCCTAAATTCAGTCTACCCTCAGATTTTGAGCCTTGTGATCTGAGAATCAATCTGCCAATTTACATTTAGAAATACAGCATTGATATTCCAGTGATTATGCTTCATTCATCTATTGACTCAGTCTAGTATGCCTGTGCACATAGACACTTGCATATAATTAAGTTGTATGTCATGTTCACTTATAGGAAACCCAATGGGCAAAGAGAAATGTGCAATCTTGATGTTAGTAATGCTTGTGCAAAGCTCAAATTTAATTGATTTCCAATGTGGGAGATCCTGATTTGTGTAATTTAGAGCTATAACTATTCATGATTTTTAGTTATCAATTCATGTGTAAACATTTTATAAAGAATAAATAATGCTTCATCTCTGCCTTTCCCAGAGAAAGTGAGCCAAAGCAAACAGGTCATTCTTCCCAAGGACAAACTCGGGTTTGATACCACCAAGGATATTTTTAAACATTTTAAATAAACAGAATTGACAATTCATATCTTCCCAGCTGCCTTCTGTTCTACCATTATATGCATCCATTAGATATTCAAACCTCTTTTTCCTTAGTTGCTCAAAGTTTCCTCCAAAATAGTCTCAGTAATTTATTTCAAAACACCCATTTCTCATACCTTTTAAATTCTTTTATCTTATTAGAAAAGCTCACTGTGATGTATAAGTAACCAATAATTCACTTTATCATTGTTCTTGCCTCAGTTTCCATAGTTTCTTACTATTGGATCTACTATTTTCCTGACATTTATTCCAACTATCTGACTTCTTACCCTCTTATCCCACTTATCTCAGAGCAATTCAAACATGAGAAAGAGAATAAAGGGTGTGTTAAGTCGACCTTCTCTAAATCTGATAAATTAATCTGATAAATCTGATAGGCAGCATAGAACATTCATATCATTTGATATATTAATAGATAGTCTCCAAAATGAAAAGTGTTGGAAGTAAAATAGATCTCATGCAGAGTGACATATTAAAATATAAATAGACAAACACAATTTTCTAGAAGCACCTATTAATATTAAAATTACTCAGGACTCCAGATTTAGGTGGACAACAGTTTAGAAGATAATGGAAATTTTTATTTATCTTGCCTCTTATGATCATGCTTATGTTGTTCTATTCCTGCCATTGAGTTCATAATGATGAGTGTAATCTGTCCTTACTGAAACTCTATGCTGTTGTTCAGTGCTGGCCCTGGGGTTCCATGGCTCAATGGCCATGCAGGTTTTCTTCTTCTGTTGTTCTAAATATATATAATCCATGCACATTACTGAATACAGACATATTACTGAATGCAAAATAGACGTGTAGGTTTTCTCGACAGATTCATTATCCACTTTACAGTGATTTTGTATCTGATTTTAGTATCTACATTACACACAGCCACATACCTGCACACATAATTACAAATGTAATGAAATTCAAATGACATCTGGACACATTTTTTCAATCTTATTCTCTTATATTTCCAAAAGTGCTTTGAAATTGCTGAATTGGTGTTATTGACAAGTGCTTTAAGAGTCAGTTAATTATGTAATATCTGAATATATATGTTTCCCAGGACGTTCATAATATGTCTTCATTTTGGCTTTTAGATGTTACAAGTCTAATATTCTAAATAATTGAGCTTCCATATTAGTGAAAAACCATACAAAAACCTGTACAGACAGGGTTATAAGAAATTTCCTCTAGACACAATATAAAAGTACAAAAAGGTCAAGATTCCTTTTCCAATTGTGTTAAGTTTCCACAACTTTGGGCCAAGACAAACTCTTTATGTTTTTGTACTAGCTATAAACTTTAATATAACATAGTAAATATATTATAATACAAAGTATAATATTCACGTTGGGTTGTAAACTGATCGAGTATGGTTCCAAAAAGAAGTTCCAGAAGTACTTGGAGTATTAGCGGCATGGCTGAAATGATGAGCATGTGGCTCCCTAAAGAGACACCTTGAAAAGGCAACACTAACTTGAATGTATTTTTTAGTATTACTACTTCTTGGGCTTCTACATCCTTGCACATAGGCATTTAACAATTGGTTATTTGAACTCAAATGTCACTTTAATTACCTAGTCATGAATATATGTTTATGGTAGTCTGCAGATGTAATTAAGACACACTCTTTAGAAGGACCCCTTGAAAACCAAGGATAATGCATAAAACATAATGCATAAAACATCAATAATTCATATTTCTTTTTTATGTTTATTTATTTTTGAGAGAGAAAGAGACAGAGTGAGAGTGGGGGAGGGTCACTGAGAGGAGGAGACACAGTATCTCAAACAGGCTCCAGGCTCTGAAAGGTAGGCACAGAGCCTGCATTGGAGTTCAAAGCCTCGGACTGTGAGATCATGACCTGAGCTAAAAGCGGGCACTTAACTGACTGAGTCATCCAGGTGCCCGGATAATTTCTATTTCTTTAACATTTAATATTAGTAATAATACTCTTCATTTCCATAGCACTTTTTAATTTTCAGAGTGCTGTAACTATACAGAGAAGAGACCTATATTTAGATATACTTTATAAAGAACCTGAGAAAAGAACAATTAAGTAACTCAGCTAAAGTAATTCTCTTGTTGCCTCTAGGATTTGAAATCAACTACTCTAATCCAAATCCTGAAGTTTTACAAAGTTTAAAACCCAACTGGCAAAGGGTGAGCACATTACATATGCCTGTGAATTTTTATATTGTAATTGAAAAAGTCAGTCTTTTTCAAGTGATGATTACTGTCCATGTGAGGTTCAGGAGTAATTTGTGGCCATTTTTCCTCACTTTGTAGAAAAAAATCCATTTTGTGATGAAATAATATACAAAGGGTAGACAGATGTAGAGGATCCTGACACCATTGGATATCTTTGTTCCATGAGTTTCTGCATTTCTGTACTTGACCAAGTGGGCTGTTAATGTTTCTTGGATTGTAAGGGCCAACAAATTTCTCCCTTTTCATGAGATGTGTTTGTGTTCCTTGTAAAATCTCTTCATTAATTCACGTAGTTAGCTTGAAAAGTTCAAGAATTTTGATACCATTCTCTTCTGTTCAAATTAGGAATCTATTTTCTTTTCTGAAAATAGAAAACATATTCTTGATATCTTTCTTCTTTGTTTGTTTGTTTTACTTTTTAGATGACTTAGTGGTTAGTTGAGCCCTACCCTGGGAGTTATCCAAAGGTTGTGTTTACTCCTTTTCTGACAATTTTCATCTATTGATATTTCTCTTCACAGAACAATTCAGTTAATCAGTTTCAACTCAAACACTATATGAGCCTGACAGTTCATAAAAATAATTTTTTACACATTTAAAAATGGCTTTTTCCAAAGTAAAGATCTTTGAATTAAAAGTTAAATCACCTGAGTGTATAATTTCCTTCAATATTGATGTATCCAAACTCTATCACATTTAGAGTATGGGTTGAGGGTGGAGACTGTTAAAACTGGAAGCAGATTATAATACAATGAGAGAGGAATTTATCTCTTCTTATCGTAAACGGTGTTTATCCAGGAATAGAAGTTCACATCCCAACCCATCTTCCCAGAATCATGACACTAATTTTAAAAGCTTTTAAGATTTTGTAATTCAAACTGATTTGTCATCTTTCAAACGTTCCCAGGAATTCAAAGAGCCAATTTTGAGAAGAGTCCTTGGTGTGGTTGAAGACAATATATATAGAGAGAGGGAGAGGAGAGACACATATATAGATAGTGATAGTTATTTGAAATATATATTGTTTAGACTACATGTTTGCAGAAGTTTACTTCTAAGAGAAGATGCGTTTGTCACATTTTTACATGGCATTCCCTTTTTGGTCTACATTCCATTAAATATACCCACCCTAGTAAAAGGAAACCTGGAGACTTTCCTTAACTGCCCACAGGATGGCATCAGAGTTCTCTTCATAAATCCACAAGTTAGTGTTTTTCTCTGACATTTATGTGCTAGACTCTTAAAGTAGAAAGTTTCAGATCTAAAGATTTGAGTATTCATAACATCTTTATTATGGTTGGTCCTCATAGCTCCAATTTGATGCTAATTTTGAGTGTAGTTACATGGGTGAATAATCAGCATAGCACTAAGAGGAAATATAAAACTTGGCCTGAGCAAGCTTGAATAAATGTGAGGTTTTAAACCACATACTAAATGTAAGGAGAGGGAAATATAGTTTTCTGATGACAAGGGTAACAGTAGCTGTCTTGATGATTGGATGTTTAACAGAGCATATAAATTCAGCCACAGATAGTTGCCAGGAGCACTTGCATAATTCACATGAAGCAAGTTTGCATCAGAGTAAATCAGTGCATCCACTGCTTGCATCAAACTCTACCTACTCTCAAAGAGGCAACATCTAGTGTCTTCAATATTCAAGGGCTGTACAAACAGAATTATGAACAGACAGTTGTTTTCTCAGAAAAGTCAAAAGCAAAATTAATTTCAACACACAAGGTATACTCCAAATATAAGAAATAAGGGCAAAAAGATTTTTTCCAAACTTAAAGTGGAAACAAAAATGTCTAAGTGTCTGGATCCCAGGCCTTTTATAGCTATAGTGCAACTCAGATCCCTGACCAGACATCCAGATAGCTACTTTTATTTTTTCAGAAATAGTAAATGGAGCCCTAAATGGAAATCTGTGGAAGTAAGGCTTTCATTTTGGATATTTTGCTAATTGCATATATGATTTGAGACAAGCATGTCAACTAATCACTGTCTTAGTTTTTTTTTTTTTTTCTAAGCCTAATAGGTGGAAACATATGGCCTCTTAAGACACCTTTAGACCCTCATGTTTTGTGAGTGTATTTCTGTTTTTATTAATGTTGCCAAAATGCAGTATTTTAATTTAAAACCACATTCTCTTAGATGACAAGTAAGTGTGCAAGTAAGTTACTTGTTTAGAATTCAGAATAATTTTTCCCCCGTGGATCTAATAATACATTTAGAGATTTTCTTTTCCTTGTTACACAGCAGGCACTATTCAATTTCATGATAAGCTGATAGTTCATAATGAAAACTATAGTTTAGAAGGTACTATAAAAACTGTTACTTAATATTATTCAGTCACACTTATAAAGGAGACACAAAATAAAAGCAAGGGTTCACTTGTAAAAAAAAAAAATGGAAAGAGCCTCCGACAAAGGGAATTTCAGCAAGGAGTGAAGTCTGGAGAAGGACTTCAACTGTAAAGGGTAATATAGAGATGAGGTTCAGAGAAATTTCACTGATAAAGGCTCTAGGGCATAAGCAACATTTTCTGAAAAGGAACAGCTCTTGGAGTTTTGGTTTTTTAAGGAAGAAGGAGAAATGAGTTGATTTGCCTAAATTAGATGTTACCATTCATATATGTAATTGAATTTCTAAGCCAGATTGCATAAAAGCATTATGCCACTATTTGCCTAACAGTCATATACTTCTACATTATCTCACACTAAGTAAATCATAAAAACTTGCTAAATAAAATTGAATTCAATTCTATTAAAATTCATGGCACACAAGAGTAAGATATTTCACAAGACTTAACATGCAAAGATGGTTGCTTTTAAACTCACTTGTAACATGTTAAGCTATATACTACTCTGAATATATTGCAACAAATAATTTTACTGTACATGAGAATAAATAATTTGTATAAGACATTGGAGAATGACAGGATCTGATTTCTAAGTAAGAAATTGGCCATATGGTAGGGGGGTGGAAAGCTTAGGAAGAGGATGGATTTATAAAGCAGGGATACGGGTAAGCATTTAGTGTATTGGAAACTATAAGTAATTTTCAAAGTGACTGATGAGGACAAAAGGAACTGGAAAGGTTGTTCTGACTAAGAAGGGGCAAAGATTGTTCTGTGGTTAACAGGAAATCATTGGAGGATACTAAACATGGTAGTTAGATATAAGGAGTTCTTTTAACAAAGATGTATCTGGAACAGTTAGCATAGAAAGAGGAGACAGTCAGGATGCTCTTGTAATAATCTAGCAGAGTTTATAAGTGTTTGGACTATGACAACGGCAAAGCTTGGAAAAGAAAGAATAGATTCCAGAAATATTTAGTTCTAGGATTTAGTGAAATGAATTTGAGAAGAAGTCTTATTTTTGAAAAGAAAATATAATTTTTGAGTGAACTTGGATGGGTTATGCATGTAGTTAACATATAAATTGGAGTGAATGATGACTTGTGCAGGGTTTAAATTTGCATTCACTGGTAATCTGCTAAACCAACAAACATGTGCTACAAAGGATGCTCTTGATCTCAAAGACACTAGTGAGTAGGTGCAAGTTTCCCTGTTCTTCATAAAGGTCAACCTAAAGTGCAGTAACCACAACCCATGGGATTTAAAATTTTCAGCAGTCTTAAGCCCAGACGGCCAAGCTTGATGATTTTAACTGAGGGACTGGAACAGGAGAATAAGTGAGTTCCTTAGCTTACAAGGAAATTTTTGCTGAAATCAGGTAAAACACTTGTGTGTTTGACTTCTCACTGAGTCATCAACCCTATGGCAGGCCTAATTTGTCTACCTTGTAGAGAAAAATATACTATCATACAGGAGATATTTTAAGTTTAGCTAGGGGTATTTTTCAATTATTAGTCAGAGAAAAGATAAACATGAAGCTTCTCTATCCAATTTCTATATAATCTCACTTGTTCCACATTGGAGCACATCTAGTAATAATATGCTTGTCATATATTGAACTTCTTTCTTTCTGTGAACAATCTTGTAGAAGCATTGCAGAATTACACATCCATGTGCCTCACATCACCCAAAACTGAACTGGAATATTCAAGGGACGCCTGGGTGGCCCAGTCAGTTAAGCGTCTGACTTGAGCTCAGATCATGATCTCACGGTTTGTGGGTTTGAGCCCCGCGTCGGGCTCTGTGCTAACAGCTAGCTCAGAGCCTGGAGCCTGTTTCAGATTCTGTAATTCCCTCTCTTTCTGACCCTCCCCCACTCATGTTCTGTCTCTGTCTGTCTCAAAAATAAATAAACTATAAAAAAGATTTTTTAAAAAGAAGAACTGAACTGGAATATTCAAAATGTGCATAGATTACCAGAAGAAGTTAAGAAGAGATAGGAAAGTATCACAAGGAAGAATTCAGGTCATATCAGTGGTGGGTGATGACAACACAGAAATTCAATTACTCCTACGTTCATGCTAACAAGAATTGATAAATAACGTAGGAAGACCAACTATCTATGGAGATAATACAAGGTTATTTCTCTACCTAGCTCAGTAGAACATCAGTAAGATCACTCCTGCTAGCAAAGTCAGAGCAAGCATGTTAACAGAGAGAGAGGGTAATAAGAACCGTGAGAAGATTCTTAACTACCTTCTTACTACACGGCATGAGAAGTAAGCATGAGAAGATAAAATCAGATACAAAATAATCTTAATTGCAAAAAACAAACAAACCACACACACACACACAAAAACAAAGAAAACTCCAGAACAAACTGACATTCACTCGGAGATTAATAGGAGGACTGGTTTGGGAAAAGATTGCATTGGAAAAGTCAAGTTTTACAGTTATTCTTCATGTGGCATCTAAAATTTGAACAGTACTTCTACGAGATGGTGGCATAGGAAGATCCTGAACTCACCTTCTTCCACAGACACACAAAATCTATGACTACATATGGATTACTTCCCTCTGAAAAGATCTGAAAACTAGATGAACTGTTTCTCCGCAATAAATGATTAAAAGACCACGCTGAGTGGGTAGGAGAGACAGACACAGTCTCACCACAAACCCCACCCCAGTGTAGCAACACACATAAAGGGAGGCGTCTCACCCATCTGGCACTTCTCCTGATGGAGTGAGGTGTCAGTGTCCCACATTAGGTGCCCCAACCACTAGGATACACACCAGAGAGTTAAGCTCTCCAAATGTCTGACTTTGAAAAAACAAAAGGGCTGGCATTCCAAAGAGCTATAGGAAACTGAGATTCCCTTTATAAGGGCTCATGTGTAATTTTACTCACTCTGAAACCCAGCAAAAAAAAAAAAAAAAGTAGTATGAAAAGCACCTAGACTATATGCAAATAAATATAAAAGCATCTATTGGATGGGCAGGAAACAGCTAAAACTCTTCAAAGACAGAGGTTCTGACAGATACCATTTTTGCACTCTCTACCTACCCTGGTGGCACAGGTAGACCATCTCATGGTGGCACCCTCCTGCACTCTTGCTAAGAGATGGTGGGGGATTGGGGGGGGGGAGCATTACTGCACTGCCCCACTGCCTTGCTGACCCTGGAGAGTACAGGCCATTGTGAGACTTGTCACCTTGACCCCTGGCTGGGGCTGGTGAGCACAAGTGGTCAAGGCATTCTCCTGCTTCCAGCCTAAAGCAGCAGGAGTGCATAGACAAGGCATTCTCCCACTGCCTTTCTGAAGCCTGTGAGCATGCCCTGCCCCTTATAGTCTTTGCCTGCACAGCTAAAGCCAGTGGTGGTGTTACAATTCACACAGTGGGTGATTTTTTTATTGCATGGTCTTCGTGGTCAAGAGGGCTGGCAGACCAGAAGTTCATAAGAATGGAACAATTTCAAAGACAGCTCTTGGTTGGCCACCATTCTCAGGGCACAAGAAAAGGCAGTAGACTGAAGCACAACTCCAGTCTTCCTGTGAAAATGGCCAATTTAATTAGCTTGGAGCTTCAGCCTGAGGGACTATCTTCAGGTTCCCCATACAACTAGAGACTAAAGGAAGCATTGCCAGGGAAGATAACCAGGCAGATACCATCCTTCTGCACCCTCTGGGCTTGCTACAGTTTGATGAGACCTCCTGGGAAGGAGCTTATACACTTGCTGGAGCCCAGAGTTTTGCAACTGTCACCCAAGAGACATCTCCATATCTGGCAAGGCAGCCAGTAGGGATTGCTATTGCAGCCTGACAGGAGTGTATATATTTGCAGACTTTAAAAGCTGTTGCCTGAGGGTCTGACTTCTAGTCAGCCTGAAGATAAGTGCCAAATGAGAATCCTTCCCTGGAATAGTGACAAATCTTGGTACACCCTCAACGAAAAGTTATCGAAAAAAATCATGTGATTTAAGTGGATTTAGGAGTAACTAAGCACTATGGAAATGTTAAATGAGAAGTTTTATTACCTACACAGGCTACTTCTTCAAGACTGAGAGAGGTAGCTGTTTTGCCTGATACATAGAAACAACATAGAGTCAAGCAAAATGAGAAAACAGAGAAACATGTTCTAAATGAAACAAGATAAAACCTCAGAAAGAGACCTTGATTAATAGAGATAATTAGAATTCAAAGTAATGCTCATAAAGATACTCACTGAATTCAAGAGAAGAATGGATGAATGCAGGGAGAACTTCAATAATGATAGAAAATATAAGAAAGTGCCAAAAAGGATTCACAGAGCTGAAGAACACAACCGAACTGAAAATCACACTAAAGAGGTTCAATAGTAGAGCAGGTGAGGCAGAAGGATGGATCATGAGCTGGAAATCAACAGAACTCTAAGCGATGCAACAAAAGCAGTTCCAAGAGGAAAGCTCACTATGATACAGGCCTGTCTCCATAAAAAAAAATATTAAATGTAAATAAATAAATGTAACTATTTAATTTTATGTCAAAAGAAACTAGGAAAATAAGACAAATGAAACCCAAAGTTAATAGAAAGAAAGAAATAATAGAGGTCAGAGTAGAAATAAATAAAATAGAGGCTAAAAAGACAATAGAAAAATTAATTAAGCTAAGAGATATTTTTTATTTTTTTAAAAGATAAACAATTGGCAAAATTTAAGTTACATTCACTGAAGGGGGGAAGACAGGGTTCAAATAAAAAGAAACAGAAATGAAAGAGGAAAAGGTACAGCTGATATGACATAAATACAAAGAATTATAAGATTTCAATGAGTAATTAATTACATAATAACAAATTGGACAATCTAGAAGAAACAAATAAATTCTAGAAATTACAATCTTCTAAGACTGGATCATGAAGAGAGAGAATATCTGACTAGAATGATTTTTATTAAAGAGATTGAATCAGTAATCAAAATCTCCCAATAAGCCCAAGTTAAGAACCAGATGGCTTCACTGGTGAATCAAACATTCAAAGACTTAATACCTATCGTCAAACTCCTCAACAAAATTGAAGAGGAAGGGATACTCCTAAACTCATTTTACAAGGCTGGCATTACTCTTATACCAAAATCATACAGACACCACCAAAAAAGGGAAATTACAAGCCAATCTTCCTGATGACCATAAGATACAAAAATCCTCAACAAATTGTTAACAAAATAATTTTAAAAATACATTAAAGAGATCATATACCATGATCAAGTGGGATTTATTTCAGGAATGCAAAGATTTTTTAACATCTGCAATCATTATGACATACTACATTAACAAAATGAAGATAAAAATGTTACGAACATTTCAATAGATGCAGAAAAAGCATTTGACAAAATTTAACATCCATTTATGATAAAAGCCCTTAGCAGAGAATGTACCTCAATATCATAAAGGCCGTAAATGACAAACCCATGACTAATATGATACTCAATGATAAAAAGCTGAAAGTTTTCCTCTAACATCAGGAATAAAACAAGGATGCCTACTCTCTCCACTATTATTCAACATTGTATTGGAAGTCCTACCCAGATTTTTTGGATAAAAAAAAAATTTTTTGGATACAAAATAAAACTATGACTATTTGCAGGTGACATGATACTGTGTATAGAAAACCCTAAAGACTCCACCAAAAAGCTGCTAGAACTAATAAATGAATTCAATAAAGTTGCAAGATGCAAAATTAATATACAAAAATAATTTGCATCTCTATACACTGAAAACAAACCATCAGAAGAGAAATCAAGGAAAAAATCTCATTTACAATCATATCAAAAATAATAAAATTTATAATACAGTTTAACCAAGGACATGAAAGACTTATGCACTGAATACTATAAAACACTGATGAAAGTATCTGAAGAAAACATAAATAAATGAAAAGATATTCAGTGCTCATGGACTGGAAGAAGTAATATTGTTAAAGTACCCATACTTCTCAAAGCAATCTACAGATTCAATTTTAATGGTGTTTTTTACAGAACGAGAACAAATAATTTTAAAAAATTGTATAGAATCACAAAAGATGCTGAATTGCCAAAATAGTTTTGAGAAACAAGGACAAAGCTGAAGATGTTATCCTCTCTGATTTCAAACTATACTACAAAGCTATAGCAATCAGTACAGTATGGTATTGACATAAAAATAAACACATAAATCAAAGGGTCAAAATAGAGAGCCAAAAAATAAACCCATATATCTATGGTCAATTAATTGATGATAAGGGAGCCAAGATATGTACAATAGGGAAAGGACAGTGTCTTCAGTAAATGGTGTTAAGAAAACTAAACAGCCACATGAAAAAGAATGTAACTGGACTTACAGGTAATCTTATACCCTGTATAAAAATTAACTCAAAATGAATTAAGGACTTGAATGTAAACCTGAAACCATAGAACTCCTAGAAGAATTCATAGGTATTAAGCTCTTTGACATAGGTCATAACAATATCTTTCTGGATCTCACTTCAAAGGCAAGAGCAACAAAAGCAAAAATAAGCTTTTGGAACTTACAACAAACTAAAAATTTCTGCACAGTGAAAGATGCCATCAACAAAATGAAAATGTAACATACTGCTTGAGAGAAAATATTTGTAAATAATATATCTGATAAAGGGTTAATATCCAAAATATGTAGAGAACTCATATCACTCAATAACAACGGGAACAGGCCCTCCCCAAACAATCCAATTAAAAAATAGGCAGAGGATCTGAATAGACACTTTTCCCAAGAAGATAGACAGATGGTCAACAATTATATAAAAAGATGTTCATCACCACTAATCATCAGGAAAATGCAAATCAAAGCCACAATGATATATCACCTTATATCTATTGGGATGGCTATTATCCAAAAGACGAGAAATAAAAATGTGTAATGAGGATGTGAATAAAGGGAACTCTTGTGCACTGTTCGCAGGCATGTAAATTGATGCAGCCACTGTAGAAAATAGTAGAGAGATTTCCCAAAAAATTAAAAATAACTACCATGTGATCCAGTAGTTTCATTACTAGGTATCTATGTAAAAACAAAACAAAACACAACACAACAACAATACTAACTCAAAAAGATATACGCTTCTCTATGTTTATTGCAGTATTATTTATAGTAGCCAAATTATGGAAACAACCTAAGTGCTCATCCATAAATGAATGGATACAGAATATGTGCTATATATGCAGTGGAACACTACTCAGCCTAGTAGCTCTTATTTCAGAATACTACTCAGACATTAAAAGAAGAATGAAATCTGGCCATTTGCAACATGAATGGATCTTGAAGTATTTGGTTAAGTGAAATAAGTCTGACAGAGAAAAAAAAATCACATGATTTCACTTATACATGGACTCTAAAACAAACAGAAAACAAAGTCCAAATTCATAGATGCAAAGAACAGACTGATGCTCACAAGAGGGGAAGAGAGGGGGCAAAATGGGTGAAGGAAATAAAGAAGAATAATCTTTCAGGTGTAAAATAAATAAGTTATGGGGTGCCTGGGCTAGTGGCTCAGTATGTTAACTGTCCAACTCTTGATTTTGGCTCAGGTCATGATCTCAAGGTTCATGAAATTGAGCCCCATGTCAGGCTCCTCACTGACCATGGAGCCTGATTGGGATTCTCTCCCTCTCTCTCTGCCCCTCCTCTACTCATATGCTCTCCCTTTCACTCCCAGTAAATAGTATTTAAAATAAATAAGTTATGGGTATGTAATGTATAGCATGGGGAATATAGTCAATGATATTATTGGGTACCTGGGTGGCTCAGTCAGTTAAACATCTGACTTTGGCTCAGGTCATAAGCTCGTGGTTCATGGGCTCCAACCCTGTATCGGGCTCTGTGCTGACAGCTCAGAGCCCGGAGCCCACTTCAGATTCTGTCTCCATTTCTCTGCCCCTCCCCCACTTGCACTCTGTCTCTCTCTATCAAAAATAAATAAACGTTAAAAAATAATAATATTGTATATGGATACAGATGGTAACCAGCTTTATTATTGTGATCATTTCATAATTTATACAAATGTTGAATCACTATATTATAGATATGAAACTAATATAGTATTGCATGTCAATTATACCTCATTTAAAAAAAGATACGGTTTTCTTTTTATTGAAGTATAATTGACACATTAAGACATAGTATTTTTTTATTCACTTAATCATTATAAAGGTGAAAATATGCAAAACCTTTTGGTCCTAGATTTCTAGGCTGCAAACATGTTAATAACCTGGGCTCATAAATCTTTTCAGATTATCTAATCCAACAGGCAAAACTGCTCATGGAGTTTTAACACCCCTGTTCATATTATCTCCAGCTGTCATTAGCATATTAATGTCTTCAGCCAAACCATTAATCAAAAATATTGACCAAGAATATTAGTTCTACAGCAGGCCATGTAGGGGTCTTGATATATTAATATATGTATTATATACCAATTTCACAAACTAGTGATTTATATACATTTGTTAATTTAATCCCCCACCTTTAGGAATCTACTATCATCACCCCTGCTTTATAAGACAAGAAGACAGAGCATGGAGTAGGATAGCAGCCAAAGTGATAGAGCCAAGGTATGGTGAAGCTGGGACTTACACCAGGTGATCTGAGCTGCATGCATGGCCTCATAATGAAGAATGTTCTGCCTCCAGACTCAGTTGCTGAAGAGCAGAAAACATCTGGTATAAACCTTCAGGACACAGAACAAGATATGGAAGAGGAGATGCTCTAATTAATTAAATGCCATTGATTCAATTCATACAGTTAAAGTGAATGCAAAATGCAAACTCAGTAAATGGAAAGTAAGCAAAAGGTAACAAATAATTACTTTAATAAAAATCTATCCTAACTACCCCATATTTGAAGGATGGTCACAGCCTACCTTGTGGGCATTTAAGTAGTAGCTACAAAACATAGGAAATAATGTGGAAATGTACTTTTTGCTGTAATATTAAATTTAAAAAAACAAACAAAAGAGTTACATATACCAAATGGTTGCAAATTTGTACTGGAACATACTGGGAAGTGGCAATAGTGTTACCAAATTGTTAATATCACAATATATCAGATTACTGGGAGGGAACTATGAAAAACATAAAATAAAAGTTGAAGGGCAATTTAAGAAGACAATAATACAATATGTGATCATTTAAATTAAATTTAGTTGTCAGAAATGACAGTGCAATTCTTTTATCAGTTAAAATATAAACAGCATCAAGAACATAAAGTACATTTTTGGTGGATTTTTTAAAGCAAGACTGAGAAGGTAAGGGACATAAACTTTTTATTTTTTTAATTTGAAAAGCACTGAAATATCACATAAATAACAACTGGATAAATAAATTATAAAAGTAGTTCAGCAAAAAGTTGGTTTTAGTATTTTTATATTGGACTTTTAAGACAAACAGCACAATAGCACAAAAACTTTATTTTCTTATTTAAGTAGAAAAGAGCATTGGCTTTAAAATTCTTCATACTGTCTAGCTTCTGAAAATCTATTTGTATTACACATTTTAGATCGAATACAGAACAACTCTGTAGTTCTTATTTCACAGTTACCCAAAACACCTTTTTTGAATACCAGCTAGGGGTATCTGTTGGGGAAGACTATGAGATAAACTACTGCTCCTACCCTGATAAATACATAAATAAATAAATAATGATAGATGATAGATAGATAGATAGATAGATAGATAGATAGATAGATAGATAGATGCTACAGATGTGTTCTATGATGTGAGAGAATGTGCAAAGAAGTAGATGTCCAGTGATATTAAGGCATAAAGGAAGGTCTTACATCCATCTGTATGTAGGGTATTCTTTCAGTGATATACATGCTTGAAGAGTGAAAGTACAATAGATTAAACTGAAGTACAGGGGAGAGATGTGTATTAGGATAAACTATATGAATAAAAGACAGGAAAGATTATATATTACTTGAAGCATGTTCAAGAAGCTAAGTTTGATTAAAAGATATGTTCCATGTAAAAGTGGAACATGTGAATGAGTGAGAAAAGGTAGCGATGGTAGTAGTCAAGGATTTGGCAGTTTGATTTTATTCATGATGGAAAAGGGAGAAAAGAGTGTAAAAATTGACTATGGAGTAGGTATCACATAATTATCATGTGTTTTTATTATATCCTTCTTATAGTTACAAAGTGGGAGTACTGAAAGTGAGGCTCATGTTAGTTATTCTATATAATATACTTTTCCAGGTGGCATCAGAACACTCATGACTAACTTCAAATCACAAAGTCTTTCCATTGTATTGTATCCTAACATTTTCAACTTCCTCTGAGAACTGGAACTAAAATATTTTAGAGAAGTAGAAAAAAGATTATATCCCATGTGCAATTTTCAGCGACCCTATGAAAGGGAACGATAGCCACCTGGATTCTTTGAAAGGGAACAGTAGTCCATTTGGATTCTTACCTCTGTGTGTGTGTGTGTGTGTGTGTGTGTGTTTTGTGATTGCATTCACATTTTAGGATTGTTTACTCTAGCTCTGCAAAAAATGCTTACGTTGTTTTGATAGGAATTGCATTAAATGTGTAGATTGCTTTGGGTAGAGTAGATGCTCTAACAATATTTGTTCTTCCAATGCATGAGCATGAAGTGTCCTACCATTTCTTTGCATCACCTTCAATTTCTTTTATCAGTGTTTAATAGTTTTTAGGGCACAGGTCTTCGACCTCTTTGGTTAGGTTGATTCCTAGGTATCTTATTGTTTTTGATGCAATTATAAATGCAATTGTTTTCTTAATTTATCTTTCTGCTGCTTTATTATTGGTATGTAGAGAAGCATCAGATTTCTGTATACTGACTTTATATCCTGCAACTTTACTGAATTTATCAGTTCCAACAGTTTTGTGGTGGAGTCTTTCAGGTGTTATATATGGGAGTATCATGTAATCTGCAGAGAGTGAAAGCTTTGCTTCTTCCTTACCTATGTGGATGACTCATTTCTTTTTGTTATCTATCTTATTTTTTAACCAATCTCATTTTTTATACTCATGTCTTATATTTAGCTAAAAAGACAGGTTGAGAAATAAAATCTTTCCAGTATTCTTATTTTGGCACCTACATAAAAGCTCTGAATATTTCACCTTATGGCTAATTTTCCTCTCAGTCTAGGGAAAATTCCCCTTTCAGGGGTGAGAAGTGGTTTAGATCATATCTTCCCTTTCTCTGAGTGTGAGAAGAAAGAATTTAAATGATTGAGTCATATAATTGTGAATGTGATTTTTTCTTAATAAAATGAAAGTAACTTCTGACTACGCTCTTGAAAACATTTTCCTTTTTCTCAGTGCTCTGAGTAGGGAATATATTTGTTCAGAGCCTTTCTAGCATTCCCTAAGCACCAGCTGCTACTTCACATCTATAACCTTCCTGTTTTAAACATCATGCTCAGTGTCCAAAAAACAACAATCATAAATTAAATATAATATAAACAATGTTTTTAAAATATTTACACATCTTCATAAAATATATGAAGACATTTATCCTAAAGGAAACATTTAATTCACTAAAATTTCAATTTACTCAAAAATAATTATTGTTCAAGTACTTTTAATGATAATACAAAAAGGAAAGTACAAGTTCAGAGTTCCCTTCTTAATGTTACATGCAGTACGCAGTTAGTTAACATCGATCGGGCAAATGCTTGAACTGCTACATTGCTGCCTTAAAATAGAATGATGGTCATCAACTTTGATCTTTCTTTTCCCAGCTTTACTGAGATATGTGACATATAGCATTGTGTAAATTTAAGGTGTACAATGTGGTGAGTTGACACATGAATGTGTTGTGAAATATTCACCAAAATAAAGTTGATTAACATAGCCTTTGTGTCACATAATTGTCATTTTGTTGTTGTTATGGTGAAAGCATTAAAACTCTGCTGTCATAGCAACTTCCAAGTATACAATATGATAGAGTCATCATACTGTACCTTAGAACTCTGAAATGTATTCCTCCTAAAACTGAAAGTTTGTTACTTTTGATCAACTTTTCCCTTTTTCCTTCACCTCTTGTCCCTGGCAACTACCATTCTAGTCTCTGTTTCTGAGTTTGATGGGGTTTTTTTTAGATTTCATGTATAAGTGAGATCATACAGTATTTGTCTTTCTCTCTCTGGCTTCTTCACTTAGCATAATATCATCAAGATCCATCCATTGTCTCAAAAAACAGGATTTCCTTCTTTTTAGAGACTGAATAAGATTTCATCATATATGTATATATATAATTATAATTAATCATTTATATTCATCGTGCATATAATTCGTCATAAATATAATTTGTCTGGGTGCCTGGGTGGCTCAGTCGGTTGGGCATCTGACTTCAGCTAAGGTCATGATCACACAGCTCGTAGGTTCGAGCCCCATGTTGGGTTCTGTGCTGACAGCTAGCTCAGAGCCTGAAGCCTGCTTCAGATTCTGTGTCTCCCTCTCTCTAACACTCCCCTGCTCCTGCTGTCTCTCTCTGTCTCTCAGAAATAAATAAAACATTAAAAATTAATATATATAGGGGCGCCTGGGTGGCTTAGTCGGTTAAGCGTCCGACTTTCGCTTAGGTCATGATCTCGCGGTTCGTCGGTTCGAGCCCCGCGTCGGGCTCTGTGCTGACTGTCAGCTCAGAGCCTGGAGCCTGTTTCAGTCTGTGACTCCCTCTCTCTCGGACCCTCCCCTGCTCATGCTGTCTCTCTCTCTCTCCTAGAAATAAATAAAAAACATTAAAAAAATAAAAAAAATTAGTATATATATATATTTAAATGCTAAAATTGAATTTGTTAGTTCCAGCAATTTTTTTTGGTGGACTTTTTTTGATTTTCTAGATACAAAGTTGTATCATCAACAAACATAGACAGTTTTACTTCTTCCTTTCCAGTTTGGATGTCTTTTGTTTATTTTTCTTGAGTAATTGCTCTGGCTAAGACTTCTAGTACCATGTTGAAAAGGAGTGGTGATAGTGGGTGCCCGTGTTTTCAACCTTTAACTATTGAGTAAATTATTAGTCGTGGGTCATATATGGTGTTTATTATGTTGAGGTATAGACATAAATCTTTTTAAAGACAGAGCTCTCATTCAATAATATTGTATATCTGTGTTGGGATCCTGATGCATACATAGCAAACTGAAACCTTCATAAAGAATATATGAAGGCCAGGGCATCATGAAACAGTGGATATTATTAAATCTCAGACAATAATAAATTGCCCAAATGTATTTAAATCATAATCAAATGTCTGAAAATTTTCTGGGGGTAAATCTTTCTTTCTTTCTTTCTTTCTTTCTTTCTTCCTTCCTTCCTTCCTTCCTTGCTTCCTTTCTTCCTTTCTTCCTTCCTTCCCTTCATTCTTTTTAAAGAAACATTTATTATACTAGGTAATAAAATAATGAAGAAGTGTTTCATCAGTAAGTAGATTTGGGAACTCTAAGGACATTTGTCAACAGAATATGAAATTCTCATCGAACACATAAAGCATATATTTCAGCCAATTTGAGGTAATGAATATTAATAACAGAAAAGCAGAATGTTGAATAGACAGAGGAGAAGTTTTAACAGCTAACCAAACTCAAGTGCTCTATTGATATTTGGTCTGAAAGCATAAACATCCTGATTTGATCCTCTCAGGATCATGTGTGATGGCCATACATGTGTCCCATTTTAGATATGATAGGATAGGTTAAAACTTCTAATAATGTGTTTAATGTTAAATGTCTTAAATGTCTTTTGGGGATGTGATTTTATTTAATTTTGAATTCTTCTGTCTATCTCAAAAGAAATATTGTTCACATTTTGCATAAGAAAACATAATTATAAAGTAAATACACAGAAAAGTGTTCTGTAAAACAAAACTTATGTTTTCTTCATATTATGATCTAGCAAACCTCCAGTTTTCCAATTCATTAAGTAGAATCTATTATTTAAAAATATAGCTCATTCTCATCCAGTTTTCCCAGTACATCATGTTTGTTATTTCAATAATCATCTATGGAAAATCTTTATCACACATCAGATGAAAAATGTTGTTTTCACTCATGTGTTCAAAACCCATTAAGCCATGTGGCAAAGTAATAACAATATTTTAAATAAAAATTCAACAATTCATAATGCCATTTGAAAAATCATATATGCTCTGCATTATACTCTATAATCAAGTTGTAGTTTACATATTAAATCACTTGAAATTTTACCAAGTGCTTTACACCATTGTATCCTTAAAGATTAATACAAAACTATGTGGTAAGCCATGACAGAATTTTTTGATATTTAGAAAGGCGGTTATTCTGCTATTTATAATTGTACTATAAATAAACCTCATTTCTCATATCCAGGTAATTTACCACAGCATATTGTAACACTGTACCTCATGTACATGTTGGTAGGATATACCCTCCTGACCAGCAATGAAAATAAATACTAGTGGATATTAAATATGAATGTATGGCTATTGACTTTTAATATATTTGGTGACTTTTCCTTTAATCAATAATTTCGTTCATTACAATTTGAATTTGTTACAATAAAATATCCTCCAAAATTTTGGAGTTAGATGAACATGGTAACCAAAACAGTAGAATGAAAGGTCAGAGTGGAGTTTGGAGACCACACAAAATCCCAGGGTTAGGTAAACAATCAGAAGTTCCAACAGTAAGGATTAGGGGCACATCCATGAATCCACATGGGTGGAACAGACATTAGGAGCAGTGGGCAGAGAGATAGGAATAGAAAGTTGAACAGGTTGTGTAGGGCAAAAATTAGACTCCATTCCTACAGGTAATTCAGAGGCTGGGAAATCAGGACAAACAGGAGCCAAAATTATAGCTAATATTACTACTACACTGGTTTAAGTCACATTATATACTAAAAGAGTTATCATCAAAGCATAAAATAGGATTCACCAAGGGTAGATTGCTAAATGTGCCTGGCTAGAAAGGTTAAGGAAATGCAGGTATTAGAAATAATTACATAATTTGAACAAGAGCACTGCTCTTGGACCTTCTCCAACAAGGATACTTCCTTCTTCTCAAATGTATTAGTGTAATGGCTCAGTGTTTATAGAAGATTTTGTGTCATATAACAAAAGGTTAAAAAAGGTCTTTGGAAAATGTGTGTATAAAACCAGACATATTTCAAAATGTCTACAATACTTTTAATATAATGGGCACTAATATACATCTGTTCATTCATTAGTTCACTCACTTTTCATTATTTATTTATTTACTAAAGTTTTTCAAGTTTATTTATTTTTGAGAGATACAGACAAAGAGAGAGCATGTATGCATGCAGGAGTGTGAATGGGGAAAGGGCAGAGAGAGAGAGAGAGAATCCCAACCAGGATCTGCACTGTCAGCATAGAGCCCAATGAGGGGCTCAAACCCACAAACTGCAAGATCATCACCTGAGACAAAATCAAGATTGGTTGCATGCCCCCCAAAATTTATTTATGTTGAGAGAGTGAGAGATAGCACACAACATGGGAGGGCCAGAAAGAGAGGGGGAGAGAGAATCCCAAGCAGGCTCTGTGCTGTCAGCACGAAGCCCCACACAGGGCTCGATCCAACAAACAGCAATATCATGACCTGAGCAAAATCCAGAGTGGGTACTTAACTGACTGAACCAGCCAGGCGTCCCACCATTTTTTTAAACCTTTTTAAATATTTATTTACTTGAGAGAGAGAGAGGCATGATCAGGGGAGAGGGAGAGAAAGCTAGACACAGAATCTGAAGCAGGCTCCAGGCTCTGAGCTGTCAACACAGAACCCACTCAGGGCTTGAACTCAACAGACCTCGGGATCATGACCTGAGTTGAAGTTGGCAGCTTAACCAACTGAACAACCCAGGCGCTCCTTGGGGAGAAACATTATTTTTTAAATTGAATTTATATAATGTTCCATACACTCTTCCTGCTCTGGAGACATTGCCATGAGCAAAGCAAATCAAGTCCTTTCTCTTTCATTAAATCTGTTTCTGTAAGAGTAAAGTAGTAATAAAAAATTAAAGATACAAAAGTAAATAAATCAGTGGTCATATAATAAATGTTCTGGAGAAAAATCAAACAGGCTAAGGGATAAATAGTGAAGTGAGTGGTGTTGGTGGAGGGTTTGTGCTATTTCATAGTATTTTGTATGGGATGGTCAGAGAATGAGCCTCAGAAAAGGCCATATTTGAGCTGAAACTTGAATTAAGGAAAACATATGTATAGATATGGGGAAGAAGATATAGTAAAGACAAGGGCTCTGGTCCAAGAATGTTTGCCAGTATTTGAGGAAATACCAGAGTTCTGTCTAGTTGGCTGGCTGAATCAGTGGGGGGAGCAGGTGAATGATATGACATGAAGTCACACAAGCTGTGCAGTCAGGTTACAGAAAACCTTGTAAACTATGAAGAAAACTGTTTTTTTTAAGTGTTTATTTATTTTGAGAGAGACAGAGGCAGCACAAGCAGAGGAGTTCCAGAGAGAAGGAGGGGGGGGGGGGAGAGAGAGAGAGAGAGAGAGAGAGAATCCCAAGCAGACTCCAAAAAACTGAATTATATTTTGTGTGAAGTGGGAAGCCATTGTAGTTTTTCAAGAAAGTACTGGCATACCTTCATTTACATTTCATTTGGATAATTCTGGCTGATAGAACAGTTAAGAAGGAAGCAGGAAGACCAGTTCAGAAACTATCAGTGTGTTGATTAAAGGCAATTATATTCAAGACCCAGATAATTCCTTCACTTAGCTATCATTTCAGAAGAAACAATATATTGATTTGCCTATTGTGTTCCCTGATGATGTCACATTAATCATACTTGAAAATGTGAATAATTTAAATCTATACAACATTACTAAGAGTTGTAGGCATTTCAGGCTTCACCTTACAAGTAGGAAAAGAGAGTCTGAAGGAGGTTCCTAAAACTCATGTTTAAACTAGAATTGCTGCAGAGACAGGTAATGATTAAAACATACATAAACTTTGGAGTTATAAATACATGGGGTCAAGGTTTACATCTGATAGGTAGCAGCAGAGTGAAGTAATATTAAGTCTTTATACTTCAATTTTCTTTACAGATTTCTGTAAAATGAACTTCAATGAAATATTTACTCCAAAGGGGGATGTTAGGTTAAATGAGATGATTTATATAAAATGCTTATCACCATGCCTTGAATAGATTATGTACTCAGTTTTAGTTATTTTCCTTATTGTCAGCCTCAAAAGTTATCTTCAACATTAAAGTTTTCTACAGTCTGACAGTTTGTTCAAGACAAAGATGAACCATCAAATCATTTTTCTGGCTCATAACCAGCATCTAGTCTTATCTTGACATAGGGACATTACTGTCTTTAAGATGGGCTATATTTTGTCTCCTGGGACCCTAAAGCCCTCTTTCTAGAAAATGTCTTCCTTCTGGATTCCAAAAGCCTCTGTTTTAAAAGTAAGGACTCATCAGGATACATTACATAAATGTAAGAAATCGTGTTTTATATTCTCCCTGGAAAGATCGACACTATTGCTGTAGCCAAATAAATTTGAAAATGTATTCTTACCCCCAAAGCACCATTCTATATACAGGATACACACAACAAAGCATTATATATTTAGGACCTATACATTCTCTTATCTTTGGATTTAGCAAGATGTGCACTATAATCCAATCAGAAAGTAAAATGGATTTAATTACCTAGCTCAGATCAAAGAACATAAGGAAGCAAAGATCTAATTAAAATTAATAATATAATGGGCAGCTTTATCTAATGCCTGATGTAGGGCATTTCATCTTAATTTAAACTCAACTCTCAAGGTCCTGTCACCGTCACTGATTGTTATGAAATCTGATAACCCTGTGGCAAATCCTTCTTGTGTATTTGTTAACCAATTTTAAGTAATAGATTTAAGTCCATTCAACTAAGAAAGGTCAGAAAGTTCACTCTGAGACATGCTTTCTATATCTTTATTTAGCCTGATTAATATTCTTTAGATGTTATTGAGTAGTACAAATGATCTATGAAATGTACACAGCCACAGGCCATATTTATATTGAGTGGGAGCAGTGCCCAAGTTAATCAAGGAGTCTCATAGATGCCTCTAAACCTGACTTAGAGTGCATTTACAAAGTATTTTTTATTTTAATGTTTGTACTAAATTGATCCCCCAGTACAGTCCAAGGAATATATTAAAGTCATTTTGTTGGCAATATGTAAAGAAAAAAAATCTAGTTAATTTATGGATGTGCAATCTCCACTGTTAACTTCTGTGTGTGTGTGTGTGTGTGTATACATTATCACACAGGCACAACATAAGTATTACACACCCAAAACCAAAGCAGATCAAACTTTTACCTTGGTTGCTAAGACAAACCTGAATCAATCTTTCAGCTTCCAGGTATAAATGACATATTTCTGTCAACTGTTAGTTGTCAAATATCTTTCCAGAAAGAGAAGTCAAAACTCTATACCATTAAACATATATCTTGATTATAAGTATCATCCTTATTTAGAATTTTTTTTAAAACAGCATTTTTGATGTCTAAACACCAGAAATTGGATCTGCATTCAAAACATAAGAGAACTCAATAGGATTCTAAAGCCCCTCAGAATGGCAAGGGCAGCTTTGGGAAAAAGACCATAATCATCTATACCTATCCAGGTATGAATCAAGCAATGATGAACAGTAGTCTAATAGCCACAATGGATAGCTTTGATCAGGATCAAAGTGAGAAGAAGTTTAAAAAGGAAAACAGAGTTTAGGAAAAGGCTGCAAGTATGGGGCAGCTTTTCAGTTTTCTCCTTCATGAATGTATGCACTCGCCCTCTTTGGAACCTTTGCAGTTATGTTCTCATGGGCTTCCCTTTATGCATCATCAAGCCAAGGATGTTAAATCTTAGCCTCCCAGTGTATAGAAGCTTGCTTAAAGAGGCCAGATCTCCAAGGCATGCCAGAGAAGAGAAAAATAAATTTTAGAACTATTCTTTGGTGAAATATTTGCCAAAAAATATTTTCTGTGAAAGTCCGATTAAGCTCGTTAAGGAAAACAAACTTGCTTGAACTGATTGGCTAATATCTCAGTGCGATTGAAATATGTGGTCATGCACAGCAGGGCAATTCTATTATAGAGAAAATTCATATAGTCAATATCCCCCTTGTAGTGGTGCTTAAATGTAAGTACTCCCTGGTATTCCACCTAGTTTATACAACCCCCTAAGAGCCCACATAATCAGACACTCCCCCACCAGCAGAGGTTTGAGCCACAATATGTTCTTGCCCTTGGGGATGTTTCTCTTGATCATAATGCAATTGGTTTCTGTAAGTTTTACCATAGTTGCTCTATGTCAGTTCAGCAAGAGATATTTTTGGTACCTATTGAATTAGGCACTTTCTTGCCCATTGTGTACTAAGTCAGATAAACTAAAAATCTTTGAGTTATGGATAAACATATTAAGTATAAAAGTTCATCAATTTTTATATAGAATTGGACACACTGAACAGATTGAACAGGATGGCTGATTAAATTCCTCACACGCCAATTTTTTTTTGAAAATGAATTATATGACTGATGACCACTGAGGAAATGTCTGTACTTCCATAGAATTAAATGTTGTCAGGATAATTCATATTCCAAGTGGGGATATGTCATTGTTATCTTGATACATTTGCCACAGGGATGAATTAGTCTGTAAAAGAAAAGAAATGTGTTATCAGAGAAGTTAACATTTATTATATTTTTAGTGGTAATGCTGTGACATCTCAATTTTTCAAATGAGTTTGGTCGCATATTTTTAATTATGAAGAATGGAGAAAACTAGCTGAATATTCTTATGGCACAAAACACAAAATCTTATCTTTATGATTGGGATATCATGACTGAATTTAGAGATCGTTTTAGATAAATCAAATAACATTGTAACCTTCATCTTCCTGACTAACCTTGACTTGGCCTTTCAGTCATATTTTATAATACATTTGGATAATTGGAAATATTTTTATAAATTTATTTTTATTCATATACTTTGAGAGAGAGAGAGTGAGAGAAAGAGCACACAATGCTCATGCATGAGAGTGGGTAGGGCAGAGGGAGAAGGAGGAAGGATCTTAATCTAGCTCCATGCAGAGCCTGATACAGGGCTCAGTCTTACGAACTGTGAGATTATGACCTGAGCTGAACTCAAGAGTCTGATGCTTAACTGACTAAGCTACCCAAGGACCTCAATATAAAAGATTTTTCATCAGGTTTCTAGGGACAATGATTCTTCATAATTGTTTAGAATATTTGCTATGTTGTAAAGGGCCATGAAATAATGAACCTAATTTAGGTTAACCAAGCAGATTTTAAATACTAAATTTATTCAAGGCTTTGTGACAGTCATTTGGGGAGAAAGAAAAAAGAAGACACAAAATTTCCTACTCTTAGGAAGCTTGAAATATAACCTATTACATGAATGCATAAGAGGTAACAGTTGTTTCCCGAGGAAAGAAAGGATTGTTTTTTGACTCATAAATAGGGCTAGCTCAGGTAAATCTCCATGGAGAAGACACCACTTAATTGACCTGACAATAATTTGTTAGGATTTTGACAAACTAAAAGGAAAAAGAAAAATATGCAAAATGTAACTGGTTTTAAAAGACAGTGATATAGATATGCAAATGATTTTGTGAAATGATAATTTTGAAGCCTAGTTGGGTATAGAGAAGGGAAGGAAGGAATACGTAGGCAACAAGAACTAGGGCCACATCGTGAAAAATTTTGATTGCCATAGAACCCACTGGTCCATCACATGGCACTACGGCTACAAGCAAGATTCTGGAGGTGGACAATGGTCCTTCAAATTCAAGCCCCCAACCTGTACCTACTTAGGTAGGTATCAAGTATCTGGGTAGGCTTAAACAAGATGATCAAACTTTTCATGACTGTTTATCCTTATCCATCTAAAAAATTGGAAATTAATGCAATCAAATCAGCTAAATAGCTTAGAATTGTACTTGGAACATAGCAGGTGTTCCATAATGTTAGCCATTATTAGCCTTGAACCAGAAAGTGATGCAAAAGACTGCATTTGACAAGGTGAACTATGGCAAATTTCAAACACATATTCTTATTGTATTAATCTTCTGCAGGATTCATTGTGCTATTAATAATTACCTCCAACCTGCCAACTCTGCTAGACCACTCATGGTCACTGGCATGGATTACGCCTACTGAAATCACTGATGTAAATAGTTATGCATGTTAAAGGTTATACTTTCTAATTCAGACAAATACTTCAAGTAGGTTAGTGTATAAAGCCGGAAGTAAATACCACAATCATTGAGGGTTCAAAAACAAAACATAAAATGACTTTTTTAAACCATTCTAAATAGGGATAATTGCATTTTTGCTTTCATATCTCTCCAAATTGTACTTCATTTGGAAAAAGATATTCTCTTCTTCTTGACAAGTTTTACATAAAACTATATTTTCCTCAGATTATCATCTTATTATCCTTCAGTTTCAGGTTTTCTTTGGTGTTTACTTTACTAGAAATTCATCTACCATAAGAGGACTTCCATACTTTATATTTAAAATGCCTAGCATCCACAGCCTGGGTGGCTCAGTCAATTAAGCATCTGACCCTTGATTTTGGCTCAGGTCTTGATCTCATGATTGTGGGATCAAGCTCAGCATTGAGTTCTGCACTGGGAGTGGAGCCTGCTTGAGATTCTCTCTCTCTACCCATCCCTTCAAAAACAAAACCAAACAAAATAAAATAAAATTCCTAGCATACTGAATCTTTTCTTTAGTTTACATAATAAGATAAGCTGAAGAAGGAAAGTGTAAATACTGCAACATAAAAGACAATTCTGAAAAATTATAGAAGACAGTTGGTTTTAGCTTAGCTTAAAAACCTACTTAAGTCAATGTACATCAAGTATCACTTGAACAAAATATTGTTCAAATTATTGTTCAAGTACTGAGGATAGTAAATAATGCTGAGAATAACACACCAAATAAAAAGTTAAAAGAATTATTGGTAAAATGCTAGGCAGCCCCAAAGTATAAATAAAAATAACACATTTATTAAACATTTATTATGTGTCTGATGCTATAATTATCTGCATTAATTATGCCATTTAATCATTACATTAACACTAGGGCATATTTGTTGTTATTTTCACAATTTTACAGATAAGTAAAATGAAGTACAGTAGTGTGTACTTTTTGTATAGCTAGAAAATGATAGTGGTGATTTGAACCACAGAAGGGTAATTTGGGGGGAAAAAACAAAACAAAAAAACAAAAAAAACCCACCCACAACCTTACTAAATTTTATACTGAAGAAAATTACTTAATAAAACAAAGACACAGAATATCTACTCTGATTAGCTATTACTGTGCAACAAATTACTCTAAAACTAAGAAGAATAAAACAATGGCAACATTTATTTTGCTTGTAAGTTTGCAATTTGGACAGTGCTCATAAGTTGAACAACTTGAAATCTGAAGGCTATTGTAATCTATAGGCTTGATCACATATCTAGTGGTTGATTATAACTTCTATCTGAGACCTAAGCTTGGGCCTTTGACTGGAGTATTTAAGTGTAACTTCTGTATATGACCATGGCTTCCTCACACCATAATGCAAGAGAGAGCCAGGTGAAAGTTGTATTACCTTTTACAGCCTTGGAAGTGAAGTAGCATCACTTCTGCCACATTCTGTTTCCTGAGGTAGCCAAACAGCTAATCTTATTTCAAGGAAAGAAATAGACTTTGCTTTTGATGGGATAGTATTAGTAAGGTTCTGGAAGAGCATGAAATGAAAATGTTTTTGTGGTAACATTTGGAAAATACAATCTGCCATAATGCTAGAGATGAATGAAGAAAGTGAGGCACTAAAGTTTCTAATGCAAGAGGAAGTAAGTCTTAGGGGGGAACATTCAATAGTAATGGAAGTCAGTAGTGATAACTGGTAGGTGGGATTGACAAGGCTAGTCTTCTGAATATGTGGAAGCTGGATTGATGGTTATAATGGGTATGGGAAAGGAGAATGTGACCAATGGTGTTGGCATATTCTAGCTCACATCTACTTTATTAGCCTTATCTCACAGCCCATAGTGGGCTGTGTTTCAGGCACAATGACTTTTTACCAAGTCCTTGCATTGGTATCTTCCCTTTATCTATAGCGTCTTTGGACATAGTGTGCCTACTGCTTGGGATAAAATCTCCATCTTTGTTTACTCGGTTTCCTACTTTTTCTACTAGTTTCACTCATTTTATCCCAAAACTAATACCTCCCTCATAACCAGGTGAAGTGTTTTATATTAGTTTTTCTTTCGAAGTAGTTACCTCAGTTTGCAAATATTAATTTATTTTCTGCCATTATTTGATAAACGTCTGTTTTCTTCACTAGTCAGCAAGAACTGTGAGACAATAAATATGTCTGTTTTTGCTCATCCCAAGAGCCTAGCAGAATGCATGGATCTCATTGAGCTCTAAAGAGAGTTATTATATACGTTTATGAAGCAAGCTTAGTTTTTGGAAGCTTCTATGTAGTATTTAGAGGAAAACATAGGTCGAGGAAATTCACTACACAAATGTGAAAAACGTTTTAAACCGTCAGTGAGAAAGAATTAATTTTGTCATATCACTTGTGTCAGTTAGGGTAGGCTAACCTTTATAACAGATAGACCCACAATGTGTATTGGTTCAACAGGTATTTTTCCTGCTCAGTTACAATAAAGGGCAATTCCAGACAGGCAGGAAGGACTCTGCTGTATTCATTTTTTCAGCCACACATACTAATGATCTCTCTACTGAATTTCATATAGGATTTCCATGGTCACTCAGTTGGTAATCTCCATGACTCAATCAGAAGAAAGAATGAACATGAGGACTGCATGTTTGAGATTTTCTGAGCCCAGAGGCCAGGTTTAGGAATGACACCCATCATTTACTCTGAGAGTGAGTTGGAATTCTGTCAAATTACCATAATTGATCACAAGAGTCTGGGATATATGGGCTAGCGGTATGCTTAGGAAGAAGGGGAAGTGGCCCTCTAGTCTTAGAGTATTATGAGCTACTATGGTTTAGAGGTCTATCAGAATCAAGGTGCCAGGGTG
Organism: Crocuta crocuta; assembly: GCF_008692635.1. NCBI lineage: Eukaryota > Metazoa > Chordata > Mammalia > Carnivora > Hyaenidae > Crocuta > Crocuta crocuta. The sequence goes on along the minus strand of NW_027533339.1, from coordinate 4,788,708 downwards.
TCAGTTAAGCATCCAATTCTTATTTTGGCTCAGGTCATGATCTCAAGTTTTGTGAGATAGAGCCCTGCATCGGGTTATGAGGTGATGGCACAGAGACTGCTTGGGATTCTCTCTGCCCCTTCCTCTAAGTAAATAAATAAACAAGCAAGCAAGCAAGCAAACAAACATTTAAAAAGAAGTCTATCAGAATCCTTTCAAGAAAGCTGGAAAATTTTTATGATGCATAATTACTAAACTAAATGTTATGGATTAGTCTTATAAGTACTACAATAAAGCAAAATGTGAGTATCTCTGAAGTAGAAATTTTGTATTGGATGGTAGGAAAAGTTCTGTAGATAATCACTGCAGTATTCAAGAAAAAAAGAAAATCCTTTCTTGCACATCACCCAAACAAAAGCCTGAATGTCTTTTATAAATGTCTAACATGACCACTTGCCTGATTATTCAGAAATTCCATGAGCTATTTATCAGTTTTATAAGAAAAAAGATGATGTGCAAATGATGATTTAATAATCAACATCAAAGGGAGCTGGAAAACCGAAAATCACTAGTCTACCAAGATCATAATTACAGACCTGGTTTTTGAGCAGGGAATTTCCCAGACTTGAATTTTTTTTTCCAAATCTGAGTATAAAAGAAACTGAATAAGAAGGGAAAAATATCACTCATTTTTTTTCACCTCAAATACTCTTTAATAGAATTAAGTCTTAAACATTATTAAAGTATATAAAATGTTCTATTAAACTTGACTACTTTATATATCTTTATATATCTATAGGGTATGATGATTTTAAATGAGAAATTACATTTTTAAATACTGACAGAAGGGTTGTAAACTATTTCTACAAGTTCCTTCTTCCCTTTCTGTTCAGGGACCAATTATTTCTAAAACGGTAGCTGAGCACTTGCAGTAGATACTGCTTAGTTAAACTTGGTGCAGGGAGACTATATCAGTCTAGGTTCTTGTGAAAGACAGATGGCGTGTACTAAAAGAGTATCGAGAATTTAATGACGGCACCATTTACAAAAGGGTATGTAGGACCAAGGAAGTCAAGAAGGGACTAACAGAGACCAGGAAGGGAAAGGAGACAGTGGTTTTCATGACCTCCTCAGAACTATCGTAAGAAAGGAGCTTCCCAAATAGAGCAATACAGCCTCTGCCCACCCTCTGCCTTGTGAAAATGAGAGACACACATACTTCATCCTCACGTTATTCTTTCAGACGAGTTTCTGGCCAGGAAAGTCTTTCATTGGCCAAACAAGCTAAAAGAAAGACTGGTAGTCTGATAAAATACATGGAACTTAGTCTCCCCTACTGGTGGGGAATTGTGGAAAATGTACCTAAAAAGACAAACAGAATATTTAAAGCATATGCAAGAATGTTTGTGAGAGAGATATTAATAGGTATATAATAAAGCAACCACATTTATGCATACCTGATATCTATATTTTGCTTAATGAGAAGTGTGTGAATATCTGTTTTCTTCAAGCACAAATTTGAAAATTTCAAAGAGGAAAGGTTGAATCTGCATAAGATCTCCTTATCAGAAATAAATAAGGGTTTTTGAAGTGTTTTTTGAGCCCTTGCCTGATCATGATAAAATAGAGCAGCATAGGAGATGCCAAGACTGACAGCCAAGAGCCCTGATGAAGCATGAGCTTGTCTGTACTCCATGTTCACTGAGAGGAAGGGGGAAGAGGGAAGGAGTTAGAATGAGGGCCTAGAAGAGATAGGATGTCAAAGTGTTGCACTAAATGTTGACAAAATAATGGTAAAGGTACCCAAGCTGATGATCAGAGTCCAGAATTTCTAACTCCACAGCATTGTCACTTGAGACTTAATTGGCATCAGTGTGGCTGAGAATGGCCATAACTCAGGATTATATACACCCAGAGGTCCAAAGGAGAAAATTGGTGATGGATCAAGCAAAGAAGATAAGAAGAGATCTTGGCAGGCAGGCAGGGCTCAGAGCAACCTGGCAATAGGCAAAGATGAAGGAAGTCTTATGAAATTGTTGACTGACCATTAGAGAGATCCATCACAGTAGCTTGATTAATACCATGCAGATGGTTGATGGATGAATAGAAATTCAATTCCAGGTCTTTTTGTCTCAAATAAATTTTTTTTCTGTTGTAACATATGGCCTTCAGCAAAGAAGAAATAAAGATATCATCAATTAAAATCATTCTTTACCAAGTCTGGAAGTTTTCCTAGCAGCAGAATCTCTTTCAACCAAAGCAACAATAGAGTTTTAATGTACGGTTGTAAAGCTAACAATACAGTTGTAGTAGAGCACAACATATCTTGTTGAAAAGTTAAACACTGGTGATAGACATTTGGCCTTTAAGATGTTTATCTCAGATTAAATTTGTAAGCCAGATATTTTTATATTTTAAAGGAACAATTTTATAGGTTCTACAGAATTGTTTTATTACCACGTCTGCAGCTTTTTTTTTTTCCTCCTAATTACTGACAGGTGAAAACGAATTTACTGAATGTTAGCTGAACCTAGTGTGGTAACCATTTCATAATAGATGCATATCAAACCATCATGATATATCCTTTAAACTTATACAATGATATATGTTATTTTTTTCCATAAAACTGTAAAAAAATGACATAAAATACAAACTTTAGTTCATCCAACTTAACACCTCTTGGTGCTGCTGTTCTTTTTTGTGTTTTGTTTTGTTTGTTTGTTTTTTGTGAGATAAACTCTTCCACTTGGCAAAAATAAATTAATTAATTTACAGAGGCTACTCCTCAAGATATTTTTTCTATTATCAAGAGGTTATATAGGATTCATTGATTTTTACTATTACTTTGGAATTAAAAAAGTATTTAAATTTGGAAACAAAACATTTTGGTTGAAATCTTAGCTCTGTTGTAGAGATAAATGAGATGTTATATAATTTGCAGTTTATTTGAGCCTTAGTTTCTGCTCTTGAGAAGTTGGGATTTTGTTATCTATTTCACTTGGTTGTTTCCTAGTCCATAAAGATATGAAAGTGTTTTGAAATATGTGAAATTTTTAGGAAGGCAAGACTTTTTTTTCCCAAATGTGTCATTTGCCACCTATGCTTCAAAGAACATAATAATATTCCATCCTCTTTTCTGAGTACTGAATAACACAGAGCTTCGTCATATTAGGTATGATGATGTCACTAGGAAATTTGGATGCTTTGAAAAACTTTATTAATATTTATTAATAGATTTTATCTAAAATGAAGACTATTTTCTCATGCATGCCTGGAGATTCCATTAACCTCTTTCCTTTCCTGACACATGAGGTAATAATTGATCATAGAAGAAATTATGTCAGAACACAGTGGATCCCATGATCATGTTCCCTTATCCCCATTGGTTACTATCAGAAGGGATGCTATTGTACAACTTTAGAGTCTGATTCTACCTTTCCAAAATTTTACTACAGCAAGCATGTTTTCTTTTTCATCTAGTTCACTTGCATATTCCTAATTTGCTTCATTTACCAATACTAACAATAGTACAAAAATATTCATGGTGCATCTAATATCCAACAATTCTCACATTATGCTGCCACTTGTGATTTGGTGCTTTTTCTCTGAACAGTGATGGACTAGAGTATCAGAGCCTCTAGAAATGTTTATCCTCACTATGGACATGCCTGCCTACCACTTTGAGATTGTAGCAAGCTATGTATCCAAGCCAATTACTTAAGTAAACATAATACTTATGGGTCTCTTGCAAGTGATTTTAGCTTTAGATGTTAGGAAAAAGCCTCCTCCTTGTCTTGATTAAGTTATGACCTATCAAAGTTAGCTTATCTATTATATCATTATTGTAACATTGTCCTTTCTTTCTATGAAGGTGTTTTTCTTCTTTGCAAGGAAAAATCTACTGAATTCAAAGTGTAAACATGTGACTCTTTGTTTTGCTGTTATTCCTCACACATGTCCTCTTGTGGTGGTTATTCTGATGTTTGCTTTATTTTGTTTCTTTCTTTAAAAAATCCAAATCAAGTCAATGGAATATACAATGCACATTTTAAAAATATTTTATAGCAATGGAATTTATTTCCTTCCAAAATTGGATAAGATCACATCTGGTTTTTTTAGACAAGTGAAGCACTTTATAATTCTAGAATCTGCATTTAATCATTTTGGAAAAGGCTTTATCAATCTCATATCCAAGCAGTTCTATTTCTTTGTTTCTATTTCTTTATTTTGCCTATGAAGAATTGTAGCCTATAGAGATTAAGTGATTTGTTCCAGATCAAACATTAAGTCAAGAGAAGTGCCAGAACTAAAATTGTCTTCCAGCTCTCATCCAATTTTTGTTTTCCAATTCCCCACCCTAGTTCAGAGCTATGCAACAGTTTATGTGAACATATCAGAGTAGATAATGATGGCGATAAAAATCGCTGTTTATATCCATAACAGAGCCCCACAACATCAGTAGAATCCCTGGGGGGTAGGGACCATATACAGAATTACAGTAAGTGTGTGGACTCTGGAGCCAAGACTGCCTAATTCAAATTTCAGTTGTGTCATCACTATCTGTAAGGCTCAGATTAGTTCCTCCTTAGCCTTTCTGGGACTCTGTTTCCTAAAGTTTAAAATGATGTAACAGCGGTGTCTGGCTGGCTCAGTTGGAAGAGCATGCAACTCTTGATCCTGGGGTTGTGAGTCTGAGGCCCACTTTGGGAGTAGAGATCACATAAATAAGCAAAATTTTTTTAAGTGAAATATCAATAGCACTGACTCAATAAATTTTTTTGAAGATTCAATTACTTAATTCAAGTGCCTTTCAAATATAATAAAAAGCTCACTTTCACTATAAGGGCAAATATGAAGCTTGGGGAGCCCGAGTGGCTCAGTCGGTTAAGCATCCAGCTCTTAATTTTGGTTCAGATTATGATCTCTCAATCTCATGAGTTCAAGCCCTGGGTGGGGTTCTGTGCGCTGACCTCGAGGAGCCTACTTGGGATTCTCTCTCTCTCCCTCTCCCTCTGCCCCTTCCCTACTCACACTCTCCCTGCCTCTCTCAAAATAAATAAATAAATTTTAAAAATATATAAGGGCAGATATGAAGCTGCTATTATTATTGCCAACAGATTTCATACACAGCCACAAAATTTAAGCTTCAGTTGAATGTTCTGAATGAAAAATAAAATGTAACATAAGTTTCGGTTCTCAAAATTTCCTGTAAGACAAAAATTAAGTTTTATGATTTAATTCTGAAGGAGAATAACCTTAGTAGTATTTCAAATTTATGTTGTTGTTGTTGTTTTTAATTTTGTTTCTAGGAGAGAAGGAGAGACAGCGTGAGCAGGGTAGGGTCAGAGAGAGAGGGAGTCACAGATTGAAACAGGCTCCGGGCTCTGAGCTGGCAGTCATCACAGAGCCCGACGCGGGGCTCGAACCCACAAACCGCGAGATCATGACCTAAGCGAAAGTCGGACGCTTAACCGAGTAAGCCACCCAGGCGCCCCGGTATTCCAAATTTATGAAATGACAATGTGTTAAGAGTTGATATTTGAACTGATATATAATCTTTTGTTGATCATCATTTTTCTTTTCCCCTTTTACTGCCCTTGTCAAAACCTGCAGATAAAAGTACGCCTTGTGCTATGTAATAAGATTTAATTGAAATGAGGTTTGAATGTTTGAAATAAAGAAAATTAGAAAGCATAACTTTAAGTAGGTGTTCAACTTAAAAGACATAAGAATCTCATGAAATTGTACTTTCTGAAATGTTGTCCAACAGGCAATCTTGCCTTCTCTGAAGACACATGAGATACATTTCCAAGGAAATATATTTGGTTTTTACTGCTGGAATTTTGAGTTTATGAGTCAAACAGAGTCACTCAGTAAAAATAAATAGCAGCATAATGATAATTACAAACAGCATTATGTTTGTGTACCTCTGTCTTGTTATAACTCAAAGCTTTTCAAAGATTCTCTTTCCAGTCTCCTTACCATGACTGACTAAAACACAGAAGCAGATATGGACCAAAACATCACATTTTCCATGTGAAACAAATCACTGAAATGAAAAGATGATTAAATTGTTTTAAGCTACACTTCAGTGCCAAAATTCAAACAAAATCCTGGCTTTCTGAATTTAAGCTTTATTTACTACCTTGAACACCAGGAAGACTTTTCCTTTCTCGCTATTTCTGAAGTTCAGCATTGTTGGAGGGAAGGCTAGGATGTATTACACAGAATACTGGTGTCATGTTTGATCACATCCACATCTACTCTCCTTTAAAACCCCCCTAAAGCAAAGCAAAGATACTGTTCATTTCTTCACAGGGCACAGAGCATCAAGCACATTGTCCCAAAATGGCTTACAGCAAATGATTCATTAGACTAAATAGCTTCTTTAAGTATGTTCGTTTTATTTTAAATTCCCGGTAGCCTATAAAAGAATAGGAATTCTGTTCAAGGAAGGTCACACAGTTAGAGGATATTACAGTTGAAAGGAACTTTTTAGATCTGCTTATCCAACTCTCTGATTTTATAGATGAGGATCAGCTAGGTGATATTACTTGTTCAAGGTCACACCTGGGGTATTTTCTTTCTAGGACACTTTTAAACAAACAAAGCATTATGGCTGGGCTTTTCCCAACACTTATAGGAAGTGAAGGGGAGCGTGCTTTTGTATACAGCTAGCATTCTTTACCATTCTTTTTTTCTCATTCTTTGGCTTGCTGCTCTCATCGTTTTTAGAAGTCTTTATGTCCACTCAAGCAATAACCCAGAATACATTTGGAAAGTCAACAAAAAACTTGAAAATCTTCAAAACTACTTTTGGGTCACTTCCGGCCTGGGATTCTATCTGATCCCTTTCTTACAGGTCTGTGGGAGAACAGTTCTTTATCTCTTAGGTTTTTAAAACTTTTGTTTTAACTCTATAAATAGAGTGTTGTTAGTCCTTCTTAAATATAAAATATTCCCAACTTTGGATATCTTTACTATCCCAAACTGTCAAACTAAAAATCAAGTCTTCCACCTCTAAATGATGTTAACATGTGAAATGTTTTAGAAATTGAGGTAACAAGAGTATACTTAGGGCCCTGTAAATGTTACCTATGCATCTAGAAAAATTAAAGTAGGAAAAGCAAATCTAATACACTATGTTTTACATAATTTCCATTTTCTTCCATTATTGTAAGATTATCCTGCACTCCCCCTTTTAATAACATTTAGTTAGAGGTCTCCTAGGTGTCCTGTGGTATCCAAGTGGATTACACTTTTCCTTCTAAAACTGAGGGGATTTTGTTTATTTTGTTTGTTTTGTATTATAAGGGGAAGAATAATACCTCTTTAGCTCTGCTGAATCTGTACTCTGGTCAGTAGCCTGTGCCTGAGAAGTCATGACATGGTAAATGTGAAGCACATGTCTAATTTTTTTGATACACAACTTCTTCATGTGTCTACCCTAGTGAGCTGAAAGAATTCCTTCCAATTAGTACAGTTAGTGACAGAAGAGCCAATTCCTTATTCTAATGCTGAATATGAATTGCATTGCCCGTATCTTTCCATGAATTATTTAACAACATAGTTTCTGATCTTTTAGAAATAAATTTAAATTTACTTGGTTTCTCCCAGTAATAGCCAATGACCGGTGGCTTCTCTTAATTAGCTAACAAAATGTGTTGATATTATTAAAAAAGAATTTCTGTTTTGGATGATAGTGCTTATTAATTAGAATGACCATTTTAAGCACCCCACCATTTGATTTCCATACTATGTAGCTTCATTTTTTTAAGGTTTATTTATTTTTGAGGGAGAGAGCACAAGCAGAGAAGAAGCAAAGATGTGGGGAGGGGGGTGGAGAACAGACATCCAAAGCAGGATCCAAAGGAGGCTCCATGCTGAGAGCAGCGAGCTGAATGCGGGGCTTGAACTCACAACTGATTAAGACCTGAGCCAAAGTCAGATGGTCAACCGACTGAGCTACTCAGGCGCCCCCTGTGTACCTTATTTCTGATACACCATATATGTATCTTACTAGAAAAGTTATCTTACTTTCTATCCTCTCGAGTCATCAAGTAAAGCCTTCAGTGTAGAAGTGATCCTGGTAATTATGCAATTGTACGCTTGTGTCTGACTTCAGAATGAACCCCACGAATGGATCTCACACCAAGATATAGTGGCTTTTCAATCAAGATAATCCTCAGAGTACATAGGTTTGACTCAGACTTCAAAAGCAAAACAAAAAAGGAAAAGAAAGAAAACAATCCTAGTATGTTTATGTTTCCATTGGAGGAGTCATAATACATGTAGAATACTTATAGTGCTTTCCACTGGAGTTGAAATAAAAAAAAGTTAGTTTAATGTAGCTTGTTCACAAATCTACCAGAATCTGTGCATCCAATTTTTCAGTATCCTTTTCACTGTTTCTGATATTCATCAGAGTCCTACATATTTTTAAAATAAATTTATTACTATAAATAAAACTTTATTTCTTATAGTCTATAAACTCATTAGTTCATGTTCCAAAGGGGCTTAATTAAATATCAGTATATATGTATCAAAATAATAGTCTAAAAAAGAGTATAATTGATACTGGGTTATTTAGACTCAGGGATGTTACTCTAAACAATTGTGTGGGGTGTAAGTAGTTAAATAGTAATTTGGTTAATGTCCCTGAGAAGCCAGAAGTAACTGTGCCTTATACAATTGTTTTTCACTTATGAAATATTCTAGACTCATGTGGAAATATCACTTTTTGCCTACCCTGCATGCATTACCCCCTGTATAATGAACACTTCCATTTATGTAAGAAATAGACATATTGGTTCATTTCTTACCAAAGGAGGGCATAACTTGGACCTGGCCCTCAGAGTATCTAAGACTAAGTATCTGCCTCTAGTACCTAGAGGAATAAGCTAACTTCTTTCAAGGCTGCTTGTGTTAGGTTGGATTTCCATAGCAGCAAACTCTTGGGCAAGGATCTGAGGGAAAGTAGTTTATTTAAGAGGTGATCCAAAGAAACACCGATATGAGAAGAGGGAAGTGATCAGGGAAGGACAAGGAATCAGGTGAGACTATGATAATGAGATTTCTTTTGGAAAACTGAAGCTCAGTCTCATTGGGAATTTCTGGGTGATGGTGCAGAATGTACCTCAAAGCTGAGGGCTGCTTCAGGAGATAATCAATCCTTTCCTATTTCAGCTATTGTTCCAGCAGCTATGAAAAGCCCCAAAACAGAGAGATTGTAGATGCTGAGGAGAGAAAGCCACAGGCATATGTGGGAACTATGAGTACCAAGGGGTGATAGGCAGGACACCAATAGCATCTACTGCATTGCTAAATTGGAAGGAAGAGACTCTTGGGCTGCTGGTGACTATATGAATTTATGTGAGTAATGAGCTCACCTGAGGTTAAAGCCAATACTCAGAAAAGCAGAACAAAGGAAAAGCAGAAAAGGAGCTATAGAGAAAAATGCCTAATCAGGCTGTTTAGCTTTTTTTTTTGGGCATTGAGTTGTATGAGTTATGCTTGTGGTGAGCATACTGTAATGTATAATAAATTTATTGAATCGCTATGGGTGAGTAACCAAATTACTTTTTAACTACTTACACCTCTGAGACTAATGTAGCATTCATTATGTGTCAACTATTGTCAAATTAAAAAAAAAAAAGATGAAGAAGAAAAAATAGAGAAACTGAGATTGAAATTTGTTTGGGCCCTATTTATCCAAAGAAGATATCCAGATGGTCAACAGACACATGAAAAGATGCTCAATATCACTGATCATCAGTAAGATACAAATCAAATATACAATGAGATAATCGTCTTACACCTGTCTGAATGGCTAAAATCAATAACACAGAAAACGACAGGTGTTGGAGAGAATGTATGGAAAAGGAAACCCTTTGATACTGTTGGTGGGAACACAAACTGGTGCAGCCACTGTGAAAACAGTATGGAGGTTCCTCAAAAAGTTAAATAGAACTACCCTATGATCGAGCAATTGCACTACTAGGTATTTATCCAAAGAATTCAAAAGTAGTAATTTAAAGGGATATGTGCACTTTATAGCAGCAGCATCCTCAATAGCTAAATTATGGAAACACCCCAGACATCTACTAATAAATAGATAAATTATAAGTGGTAAAGGGGTGCCTGAATGATTCAGTCGGTTAAGAGTCTGACCCTTGATTTTGGCTCAGGTCACAGTCTCACAGTTGGTAAGTTTGGGCCTAACATCAGGCTCTGCACTGGCAGCACAGAGCATGCTTGGGATTCTGCCTCCCCCTCTCTCTGCCTCTCCTCTACTTGTTCTCTCTCTCTTTCAAAAAATAGATAAAAAAATAAACTTTTTTAAAAGAAAAGATTAAAAAAAGAATATATATATTCAGCCATAAAAAGAATGAAATCTTGCTGTTTGTAATGACATGAATGGAGTAGAAAATACTATGTCAAGTTAACCTGAGAAAGACAAATACCATATGATTTCACTCATATGTGAAATTTTAGAAACAAAACAAATGAGCATAGGGGTAAAGACAGAGAGACAAACCAAGGAACAGGCTCTTAACTATAAAGAACAAATTGATGTTCATCAGAGGGGAGGCAGGTGGAGAGAAGGTTAAATAGGTGATAGGGATTAAGGAGGGCATTTGTTGTGAAGAGCACTGGATGTTGCATATAAGTGTTGAATCACTAAATTGTGCAAACAAAACTAATATTACTCTATGTTAACTAACTGGAATTTAAATGTAAACTTTAGAAAAAAAAGGAAATTATTTGGTCATTCTCCAGACATGTTAGTCACATGAGCCAATATAGTACTTTTATTTTTCCTCATCTTAGTATGAGTTTCTATAACTTGCAACCAAAATGAGTCTTCATTTGTATACCCACCCTTATGATTTTTAGGCTTAGGGCCTCCTAAAACTTTAGTAGTATGTTGAAAGAGCCAGGTATTACAGGAAGTACCTCCTGATGCTAAATAAATTCTCCTGCCTCTTTATTTTTATTTTATGAATCTTATTTCTGTTGCTTGTTTTCAATTCTATGAATGTGCTTAATCAACATTTACCCTTTTATTTGCAGTTTTGGTGAATGAGGCTTCAAGGGACACTATGCTAGACCATCTAAGACAGGCAGAATGTTAAAGGAAATTGCTGCAACTGACAGTCTTTAAGAATGTGGAAATACATGGCTAGAGGCCCTTGAAGATATCAAATGTAAAATAAAATATTTTAGAAAAAATAAAGATTTGATATTATTATTTCTGTAATTGCTGTAATATTTATGCTAGAATTACCTTTACTCTACATCCTTTGAATTATTTGACCATAATCCTCTTCAGAAAAAAGTTGAGTCATAAAAAGTTTTCTAAGGAAAGAAACTGTTCCGTCTTGCAAAATGCCTTCTCAATTAAATATGTTTGCTTCACCTGGCTATTTAATACTCCACTCCAATGTACTATAGTAAACTGGATATATGTCACCTGGCAGTAACATGATATATGAAGATTCCACTTTACACTTCCAGAACCCATTCTTAAACTTACCTTCTGGTAAAATAGAACCCTTGATGAGAAGGATCAAATGCTTTGTTATCTCATGATTTTTATTCTAGTTGTTTAGTGAAATGATGATAAATATAAAGCAAAATACCAAGTGAGCACCACTCTTTAACATAGAAAAATACCCTAAATAATTTGCTACTAGATATTGTAAAAGATTTCTATTTATTTTGGAAATGTTATTATTTTTAGGATTCAAGCTAGTGTGTGTGTATTACTTGAACTGGAGCCATTGATACCCATGGATTATGTCATTTATGTTTAGTTGCTTTCAATAATATTAGACCCACACATATCCTCTGTAGCATTCCCCATCTCTTCTTTCATAGAAACACTCCTTAAGAACAAATATATGTGATTCAGATCTTTCCTTTTTTTTTTTTTCAGAGTCTTGACACAATAATTTATTTGCATCTTACAAACAAAGTTAATGTTAGCCAGGAGCATTTGTAAATTTCAGATTGTTATAAAATAGCAAAATTGGCTTTTTTAAAAACTCAATCCAGGGTACTAGTTATGTTAACAACACTGAAATTGTTTTCTTTAGATTTACTTCTATAACAAAAGTATAATTATCAAATTTATCTGAGGTAATTTTGCTACATATAAAATAGTCATATGCATATGTATATACACACATGCATGATTATTTTGTNATTTCCCAGTTTTTAGTTCCTTGCCTTCCCTCTCGAGTTCCACCCAGCCAGGGGCGCGGACGCCCGGTGTCTGTGCGGCTCTTTCAGGGGCCCCAGCCGCCCAGGAGCTACAATGGCGGCAGGCGCGCCACCACTCTGAAGTCCAGCCTCCAGGAGCCAGTACAAAGAAGCAGTTTGTGTGCTCAGCGCCCCCATAGGACCAGCTGGCGTGAGGGGACCTCGTGTGTAGGTATTTGGCAAGTACAGTCTTTCTATGCACCGAGCGGAGGTTTTTCTCCCCCGAGTGGAGGTTTTTCTGTTTCAGACTCTCTCCTTTTCCCCTCTCACTCCCCGTAGAGGGTAGAGGGGGATCGCCTCCCACCCTGGAGTCTCCGATCCCGGCCCGATTTTATCTTCCCCGGTTCGCACTCACGTTAGAAGGCTCTCTCAGTGGATTCTGCATCCTTTTTCTCCCAATCTCTCAGGTTTTGTAAGGTTTCCAATGGCTTCAGATCTTTTCTGTGTGATGTATGGGCGCGAGTGCAAGTACGGAGCTCCTTACTTCTCCGCCATCTTCTGATTCAGGTCTTTCAATCAAAAGCCTTTAGTTCATTTACATATTCCAGGTATTTAAATCAGGCTTGGTTCACCATTATTTAGCACAGCCTATTGAATCCAATTTCTTGTTCTCAATGAGTCAGATTTGACATGAGGAATTTCAACTTTTCTCCTGATATGTACCAGTTAATTTTCTATATTTTGAGTTTTAGAAGAAAACAAAAACTACCTCAGTTCCTTTCACATAGATAAGGGGTTTATTACACCATGAATTGTACAGTACAATATCAAACAAGTAACCAAGTAACCATCAAGCTTAGTGTAAACTCTAGTCTGATGAATCCTGAAGTCCTACCTGAAAGATAGTTTCCAAGATAATAGTAAATTTTCAGTTTACAACCTAAACTTCTTTTTTATCAAGCATTCTCCTTCTGTTATGCCACAGAAATGGGGAACCCAAATAATTATTTCCATTTATAAGGGTTTTCCTGGCCAACTGGACTTAAAAGGGAGGTCTGACATAGAAAGAAAAACTTTGCCTTCATAATGAATGGATTTCTTTTAGATGAAGTAGTCACGGGACAAACTCCTTATCATCTGTCTAATCCTAATCCACAATTCTTAAAAAATTAATAATTACTAATAATTATAGTAATATTTGGTAAGAAATAGAAAAAAATGAACTTAGAAACTGGGAGCTAGAAGCTTTCAATTAAACTGTTGTATTTCTAATTAAACATATAAACATGTATAGGCTATAAGCAAAACTCACAAAGGGTCACTCTGCAACCATGGCAGAACAACACAAAGACAAATACACCAACCAACCAAAACAAAAACCAGTAACAACTAGTCATTCTTTATTTCTTTTCTCTGGCTTCAGTGATTATTGTTTCTGTGCCCTTGACAAATATCTTCCTACTTTAACTCTCAGGTCTCCTAATGAAAAGATTACCATGATACACCAATTACCTTCACTTCCTGGTGTCACCCATCCAAAATCAACATCCACCTTCCCAAACGTGCTTAAAATCACTCAGAACATGCACAAATCCTATAAGATGTCCATTCAAACTTTCTTGCGCTGGAACTCCTATGGTTCCTTTGATACATGCTCTCAGTTACTGCAGAAAGCTAAATAAACATAACTCTGTGTGACTACAGAGATGTTTCTTGTACTCTTTGGCTGGTTAACTTCAATGCTAGAAAAACGGCAAAAATGGACTGTCTAAACTATCTATGTAAAGTATAACTTAGAGCATAGAATGAAGTTATAAGTCAAGGTTATGATTTGATTCCATCTTACTTGTTAAAAAATGAGTTGGGGGAACACCTGTGTGGCTGAGTCGGTTAACCCTCTGACTTCATTTCAACTCAAGTCGTGATCTTAATGGTTATTGAGTTCAAGCACTTGTCAGGCTCTGTGCAGAAAGCGTGGAGTCTGCCTGGGATTCTCTCTCTCTCTTCCTTTCTCTCTGCTCCACTCCCAGCTTGTGAGCTCGCTCTCTCTCTCAAATTAAATAAATAAACATTTAAAAAAAATTTTTTAAACTGAAGTTGGGATGGTAGGAGGTGCTGGTAGGGTATTGATTTTAATTTCAAAGCAGCAAGAGAAATCAGAAAATAGAAATCCTCCCAGTTTTCTTTAATTAACACCAATAGTTATATAAATTTTTATAACAAAAATATTGTCTCACTTTTGCTATAAATATGAGCATTATTTTTTTAATCATGATGAAAACATGAAGCCACTAGAGCAACAGGAATAATAAAGGCTGATCTTTTCACCTTCCCCCTTCCCTGAAAGCCACCCCCTTTTAATTTAGCTTCATGTTAAACACATCAGGCAATTTATGTCAGCAAGTGCTTGTCAAATGACCACTCTGTGTCAGGCACTAAACTAGGGGCAGAAGGGTATTCTATGGTGAGCAAATACCACTTCATGCCTTCAGAGAGTTTACAGGTTAATGGGAGGTAAGAGAGGAACTAAATTAAATGCAGATGATATTGCGCAGAGATTCAGCAAAATTTTAAACCCTGAGCTAGTTTGGTTTTAACATACAAGCATTGGCACTTGGCAAAATAATTATAAAATTGTTGCTTTCACATTTTTCTCTTAAATGTCATTTTTGTGAAATGAATAACACAATTACACATAATGAAAGGAAATAATTATTAAACGGTGTCAGGTGTTTTATATTTTACATGCCAAAAGCCTAGATTGTTTCTAAAAAGAATAAAAAGAGAAAAATCAGTGTTTTGACCATTATTCACAATTCAGGGGTGTAATTATAGAAAATTGTAGGGTATTTTATTCTAAGATTCGCCTGAAGACACTGTTTGCAAAACTGTATTTGAATGTTTTTCCTTGCAGCCTTACAAAATGCTGTAAAAAAAAAAAAAAGAGTTTGTAGGCTTGGCTTCTTTAGAGGGAAGTCAAAAAATC
Source organism: Crocuta crocuta (assembly GCF_008692635.1). Classification (NCBI taxonomy): domain Eukaryota; kingdom Metazoa; phylum Chordata; class Mammalia; order Carnivora; family Hyaenidae; genus Crocuta; species Crocuta crocuta. The sequence continues at coordinate 4,773,539 of NW_027533339.1, read as the reverse complement.
TATTAGCCCTCTTGATGTATTAAGCTTGCGTATTAGTAAACACTGACTGCTAAGTCCTTCACAGCAATATCTGGCTGACATCTAGAAAAGGCAAACTCTGGGGTGGAGATTCCTCTGGTTCATTCATGGAAAGAAGCAGCACACAATAAAAAACGGAGAATTGTAAATTGAGTCATCTGCACATGTTAATTTCTATGAAATGCGTAAACAAAACATACAATGGATGCATATTGTTCATGTTGTAGAAAGGTATTTTAACTTTGTACCTTGGCAAGTCCTTTAGAAAAAGTACATTATAGTTCCAAACTATTACACATGAGATTTTCTTTTAATCACCTTTTAATAGAATTGGCATTATCATCTAATACAGCTGGGCATAAATACTTACAGATATTTGTCAAATGTTTAGTAGGAAACCTGGACCATTACAAACATATTTCACATGAAAAAAAGTAATTTTCATTTTCTTCCCAAATGACAGTGCAGTTATTAGACTCCATCTCTAAAATGCCTACAAGCAAATTTAATTAGTCAGTTAAATGAAACTGTCAGAAATTTAAGAAACATTTTTGTAGTAAATTATAGCCCTAGGTATTTCTTAATTTGCTTTGTGTAACTTCAACTAGAAAGTGTGTTTATAATATTTGTTCAGCATGGATGAAGGTCACTTCACATTTACTTTCATCTTCAAATCGCCTGGCCATTTCACAGCTGTTTGAATTTTAATAAGAGGGAATCAGGTTGGAGGACTCAGAGAAAGGAAAAAAGAATAAATAATAACAGTTGGCATTTATGAGATTTATAGTAATTCTGCTCTTGGAAACTATGGAACAAGACTGATGTTTTTGTTTCAAGTCATAAGTTATGGAAATTAATTCTACAGACAAAATTAATAGGTGTAAAATTATGGTAATTATAGTCATGGTAACCAGATATCTTTATGCATTAAAAGCCAGGTCCTGTACTGTGGGTCAAGAATGGTATCGCAAAATCATAGCTCATGATTAAATAAACCTTTTTTTGTACTATATTTAAATGTTGTACTAAAATTATTCAGAATGTCCCTCTATTAAAGAATGATACTCTCCCTCCACCCAAAGAAAAGCCAGAAATAAAATAAATGAAAAGCCTGGAGTCCAGTAGGCAATCACACATGCAATTATAAAGACGTATTCATCTACATGGCTTTTCATCATTTTTAACCTTTTTTGTTGTTGTTTCTTATTCATATGTTTAGGGACCTGAAAATCTTCCATCATTTCCTTTGAAGTTTTATTTTAAGATAACAAATATAGAAGTCACTTGAATATTTCTCAGTTAGGCACTTTGCTTTGACATCAAATCTCTTTGTGTCTTTTATCATCCTCTTTTAAGTAAAACCCTTAATTAAAGAATTTGAGATTGAAGAAGTAACTGTGAGAAAAAAAAATATATGAAAGTGCAGTGATGAAAATTAATTATTCCCATAGAGAAAACAATAGTTGATATAGATGTAAGCACATGAACAACTGAATTTCAATAGGAATAACATGTATTTAGGCACAGAAAAGAGACATGAGAAGAAGAAACAAAATGTGATTAATTTTGTTGTTTTTGTTGCCATGTTCATTTAAAGTAGGCTGAAGTTGAAACTGCATGTTCAACAGTGAGATCCTTGGTAGTTTTTTTTTTCTAAAAAGTTTATGGAGTTTATTTGTATTTTTGAGGGTCAGCAAGATCATCCAAATAGAAAAAATGTAGTTTCCTATTCTGTAAATGACCTTGCATCCTGGTAAAAAGATGTATATTATAGCATCCCCCTCACATTTCTTATTTTATTCACAAAGTAACCCTGACCACTAAAATGTCATATTCAGAAAATCTGAAGTTTAAGAGGAAAAAAAAAGAAAATATATCTCTGCATTTGAATTTTTAAGACTTGTATTTAAGAATAAAATTCTCTATATCCTAATTGTGACACCCACTACATATGTATTTCTTGGCTTCTTTCTTTTTTAGTTGTCTTATTTATGGAAGGTGAATGCTAATACTTACAGACTGTTCTGAACTTTGGATCAAATGAGCAGTAAATGTGTAGCTGCTTTGTAAAATTTTCAACCTTTTTATAAAATATTTTATGTTTATAATTTTAAGGGTTGTTTGTCTAACGGATGTCATGGGTTAAGGCTTCACCTTAGAAATTAGAGGAAGTTGTCACCCTTGAAAGGCTGTTATGACTACCAATGTTAATCTCAGGGATTAATAAACAGGAATTCTGGAATTTGAGAAACAACGTAATTAAAGGTAGACCTTATTGTCTCTGCTCTTGAGTGATCCAGTTGTATTTGAATGCAATCTAGAACTAGACCAGACAGTTTTGTCACATGGTGAAAAGCCAGAAACTGGGCAGAGAAACATTTCTGAAGAGACCATATTCTGACCATGTTGATAACATTAATAATTACTATAATAGTTAGTCATTATTAAATATCACCTGCTGGGTGCTATTAAGTATATTGTATGTATTAAATTAAATATTCACACCACTATGTGATGGACACTATTGTTATCCCCATTTTACTAATGGAAAAACTGAGGCATAGGTAGGTTAAAAAAAATTGTTAGAGATCTCATACCCAGTAAATTACAGGGGCTGAGGTATATACCCATGCATTCTCAATTCACTTTACTTTTTTAAGAAATTATCTTAATTTCCTCATCTTGAAAAATAGATTATCTAATAATATCTTTGTAGTCAATGTATTTATTTTGTATACTTGTTTGCAATGTTTTGTTTTTTGATTCCCCAAGATCTGTAAATTCTTATTTAAACGGATCAGTCTTTCCTAAAACAAGCAAACAAAACCAAAAACCAAACCTAAACAAAACAAAATTTCTCATTCAATTTTGGCAAAGTACAATAAATAAGAAAGAGCATGTCCTGAAAATTGGTCCTATGTTAGGCAAACTTAAATCATGAGAGGTCATTAAAGTGAAAAATCATGGTAATACAGTTATGATTAACACATTGCCAGTGCATTAGTAGATAAAATACATGGTAACTGTGAGTCAGAAATAGTCTATCACAAAAAAAGAAAAAAATGATGATGAAAGTCTAAACATTCATCCCATAGGAATATTCTTTCTTTGTTGCAGAGTTTAAAGAATCAAGAAGTGATTTTATTGAGTTGTGCTTGGTTTCAGAAAACTGGATCCCCACATGAAAAGCATAAAATTATACTTCCTAAGCTATACAAATATCAATTAAAAAGAATTAAAGGCTTAAACTAAGACCTAAAACTATAAAAGCTCTTGCAAAAAAAACATCAGGGAAAACTTCTTGACATTGGTCTTGGCAACAATTTCTTGGATTTGACACCAGAAACACAAGCAACGAAACCAAAAATAGACAACTGGAATTGTGTCAAACTGAAAAGCTTCTGCACAGCAAAGGAAACAATCAACAGAATGAAAAAACAGCCTGTGGAGTGGGAGAAAATATTTGCAAATCATCTATCTCATAAGGGGTTAATATCCAAAATATATAAAGAATTCCTACAAGTCATTAGCCCAAGACAGATAACCTGATTTTTAAAATGCCCAAAAGATTGAATAGACATATCTCCAAAGAGAAGATAAACAAATGGCCAACTATGAAAAAAATGCCCAAGATCACTAATCATCAAAGAAATGTAGGTCAAAACCACACTGAAATACTACCACATATATGTTAGAATGGCTATTACCAAGAAATCAAATGATAACAAGTGTTGATTGGGATTTGGAGAAATTGGAATCACTATAAACTGTTGGTGGGATAGTAGAGTGGTGCAGCCATTCTGGAAAACAGCATAGAGTTTCCTCAAAAAAAAAAAAAAACTCTAAAAAATAGAACTTCCATAAAATCTAGCAATTCTGCTTCTGGGTGTATATCCAAAAAACTTAAATCAGGATTTCAAAGAGATATCTGAGCCCCTATGTACATTGTAGTGGTCAGTATTCACTATATCCTGGCTATCCATGAAAGCAGTCCAAATGTCTATTGATACATGAGTGGATAAAGAAAATGTGATATGTACAATAAAATGTTATTCAGCCTTAAAAAGAGATACTACCATTTGCTACAATGTGAATGAACCAAGAGAAAATTGTGCTAAGTGAAATAAGCCAGTCACAGAAGGACCCATACTGAATGATTCCACTTACATAAGGTATCTAAAATAAATTCATACAATCAGAGAATAAAATGGTGGTAGCCAGGGCTGAGGGAAAGAGAAATGGAGAGCTGTTGATCGAAGGATATAAAGTTTCAGTTATGTAAGATGAATACATCCTAGAGATTGGCTGTACAACAAAGTGCTTATAGCTTACAATACTCTTCTTATTATATGTTAGGAGGATAATGGCACTTGGGTGGCTCAGTCAGTTGAGCGTCCAACTTTTGGTTTCAGCTCAGGTCTTAAGCTCACAGTGGTGAGATCAAACCCCCCAAGTCAGACTCTGCACTGAGCATGGACCCTTCGCTCTTTCCCTCTCCCCTGCTCATACACTCTCTCTCTATTATAAAATTTAAAAACATATATATGTTAAGAAGATATATCTCATGTTAGGTATTCTGAACATGCACACACACATGCACAGTCTTTTTGGAGGTGATGGCTATGTTTAATGCTTTATCATGGTGGTAGTATCACAGGTGTATGTATATGTCCAAGCCAATTATAATTATACGTTAAATATGTGCAATTTTTGTATATCAATTATACCTCAATAAAACTTAAAAGAAAATAGTGGTGGCCGTCAATCATTATATTCTGTTAGGAAAATACTCTATTGAATTGAGGCTACTCAATACATAGATTATAATGGGCTGGAGTCTTTCATTGTCTACCACAATACTCTGGACTTCTGGGAAATGTCCTATATTATTAGATTTCACGTGAAACATCTTTGCAAAAATACATATAGGGAAATAGTTAAAGAATTTGGCACAGTGCATAGCTTATAGGAAGTGCCTGAAAAATGTCAGCTACTTGTGTCATTATTGACAACACAATTATTAGGTGCCTGCCACTCTCCAGAAACTGTACAGCATGGGGATACTACTATGAATAGCAGAGACATGACCTGATGCAGTTTATTGACTAGAGCTGTGTTTTCCAATATGTAGCCATTAGCCCATGGAGCTATTTAAATTAAACAAAATTTAGTTTCCTAATCAAACAAGTCATATTTCAGTTATTTAATAGCCACATGTAGCTAGTGGCTACTATACCAGATATTACCGATTAGAAAAGCTTTTCAACATCACAGAAATTTCTACCAGATGAGGCTGCTCTAGAGATTTTTTCCCCTTGGTTTCTCTGAATGTAACATTCTAAAATCAAAATTTATCATGGTACCAGGTTTGAGACATCATTCCCATACTATAAAGCTTTGAAAAGGTTATTTATGTTAAGATGAATTGCTCTAGGATCCCACAGGAGTGATAGAAATATCCTATCTGATCCATAGGATGCTTTTCCCTTGGGTTTTGTATGATTCAGGGAGAATCCTTGTCCTCAAGATGATGGTACAGTGGACAAGCAAAAATAGCAATATTTTTCTTTGTGCAGCCATTATGGCTGAAAGAAAAGAAACTATAACTCAACATATGATGGAACTGAGAATATGGGTAAAAAATAGGGAAGCAAATTGGTCATACATTCATACATTTTCTGTGTAGAGCCAACTATGAGTCAGTAGGTGCCAAGAGGATTGCTTCAATTTTCCTTTGTGGATATACCTGTTGCCCCTCTAAGCCAACATTGGTACATAACCCAGAGCTTGGCAAATTATGTAGTCTTTACCGTTATCCACAGTGATACAGTCAAGGATGGCATGAAAGGGAACAGAACTTAATTTCAGGAATTTTGTTAGAACTATTGGAAAATATGTAGAGGGGAGAATGATGCCAGATTAGAGTTGCCAGAAGCCATCACAAAGAGAAATAGCCTGAGAATAAAGGAAAGAGATGGCGATGAGTCCTATATCTTGCCCCGGTGTCAAGCGGTACCCTAAACCAGTATTACTCTGTACTGTTCACAAGTATATGAATATAAAACTTATTTTTTTCTTAGATAAATATTAGTTGCATATCTGTCATCTGAATCCAAAACACCTTGGTTTTTAAAAGTAATAAAGTTTGAAGTTACATATGATCTTAGAGGTAATATAAATGTGCTTTTTTTTTTTCTATTAAAGAATATCCATTGGACTATACAGAAAAACACACTCTTTAGGTTCTTGGAAGTGTTTTTCAAACAATCATGCATAAACACAAATTCCTTTGAACCTCTATGATTTACTTTAACATAACATGCACATTTTTTATGTCACTCTAATGTGGCTGTTTATTATATTTGTTCTTTAGATAATTCAAATGTATAGTTTTACAGGGGCTTAACAATCAAATAGAAATTGAAATAACATTGCATTGAATAAAAGGTTTAAATATGCCAATTTTCCCATTAATCTAATTATCACTTAAAGATTGTGTGTTCTCGGGGCGCCTGGGTGGCTTAGTCGGTTAAGCGTCCGACTTTCGCTTAGGTCATGATCTCACGGTTCGTGGGTTCGAGTCCCGCGTCGGGCTCTGTGCTGACTGCCGGCTCAGAGCCTGGAGCCTGTTTCAGTCTGTGACTCCCTCTCTCTCTGACCCTCCCCTGCTCACACTGTCTCTCTCTCTCTCCTAGAAATAAATAATTTAAAAAAATATATTTAAAAAAAAAAGATTGTGTGTTCTCAAATATTTTAAATGACTTTGCATTTTTGTAATGACTATTGGCTTTTTTTAATTTCTTCCCTTTTAAATAATTCTTTCCCCTTCTTAACTAATTGCTTTGGGATACTAGTATTTTTCTCCACCCTCATTATAAGTATCAGTCCATTTTGGTACATAATATCCAATTAATGTGGGGTCTGCTACTTGTTATATAGATTGGTCAGATGGACTTTTAGGTAGATAACAGCACATGGGGCAGTTGGGTGGCTCAGTAGGTTAACCGTCCAACTCATCTTGTCTCAGATGGCTGGTGAGATCCAGTCCCTGTTGAGGTCTGACAGAATGGAGCCTTCTTGGGATTCTCTCTCTCTGTCTCTTTCTGCCCCTCCTCCACTCATGCTCTTTCTCTCGCCCTCTCTTTCAAAATAATTAAATAAACATAAGAAAAGTTTTTAAAAAGGAAGACAAATATAACATTATATCTTGAGTCAGTAAGTATTGTTTAATTTCTGTATGTGGTGAAACCATACACTCCATAAAATTTCGTTAGTTTTCTATCTAAATAAATAATTTAAAAATTATTAAATAAATATTCATAGTATATAACTGCTACAATAAGGAGAAAGTTTCTACTAGGTGTAATATTTATTCTTATTAATCATAATTAAGATTGATGCTAAGGGAAAATGAATAGTGGTTACTCTGCAGTTTTAGGTAAGCTCTATACCAACCCTAACTCAATACTGTATGTTCTCTGACACTAATTAAGGGTCAACATATAATGACTTAAATGGTAGCCATGCATCTTATGAGTCAGAATAATAGCAGTTGGACCAGAGACCAATGGAAAGGTATTAACACATATGAATGAACTATGCATCATTCATAAGAGTTGATGAATGAAAAACAAGAAAAAGAGAGTCAGAGAGGCTAATAGTGTTAGCTGTGTGTGTATATACATATACATACATGTATACATGTATAACATAAGTATACAGATATGTGTAACAAGAAACACTATATCCATATGTAACAAGATATACAATACGTATATATAACAAGAAGACTATGTCTATAGCCTTCAGGTACTAGTACTTTAACGATGCCATCCCAACTGTAAAAGGTGGGTTTAGGCATTTATCAGTAATGTTTTACTATTATGAAATCAATGTCAACAGCAACCCAACTATGAATACATATGTGCACATTAGGTGTCTTATTCCTGTTGTTAATAAATGTGATTTATTTATGTTACTACTCTTACTCTGATTCTTATCAAACCATCTGCTAATTATGTCCTTGGCTTTCCTTATCACAGCGCACGCAGAATATAAATGCAAATATTCTGATCCCCATGATAGTTGTGTTGCACATATAAATCTATACATTTTTATACTGTTTTTAGTTATGAGTGTTGGAAACTTCTAATTGCCCCTAAAAGGGATAATTGAGATTGTATTTACACAATCAAGTTCGTGAGCATGAAAAGATGAGGCTAGTATTGGGCTATATTTAATTAATCAGAATAAATTCTTTTAAACTATATTGGGGAAGTTTTCTGCCGATGGTTCCATAGCTTTGCTGATTGCTGTTCATCATATATCTATATTTAAAATGGAAGAAAATGCTAGACTCATGAAAGGAAGACAAGTTTTTATCACCAGCCAAAAATTGCTTTTTTTTTTTTACAAACAGTTTATTATCAAGTTGGTTTCCATATAACACCAAGCACTCATCCCCACATGTGCCATCCTCCATGCCCATCTCCCCCCTCTTCCCCACACCCATCAATCCTCAGTTTGTTCTCAGCATTCAAGAGTCCCTCATGCTTTGCCTCTCTCTCCCCCCCCCACTATTTCCCCACTCCTTCTCCCCCACGGTCCTCCGTTAAGTTCCTCCTAATTCTCCTATATGTGCAAACATATGGTGTCTGTCCTACTCTGCTTGACTTATTTCGCTCAGCATAACACCCTCAAGGTCCATCCATGTTGCTACACGTGGCCAGATTTCATTCGTTCTCATTGCCATGTAGTATTCCATCGTATAGATAAACCACATCTTCTTGATCCATTCGTCCATGGATGGACACCTAGGCTCTTTCCATGAATTAGCTATTCTTGAAAGTGCTGCTATAAGCTTTGGGGTACATGTGCTCCTATGCATCAGCACTCCTATATCCCTTGGGTAAATTGCTAGCAGTGCTATTGCTGGGTCGTAGGAGAGTTCTATTGTTAATTTTNTCTCAATTCTATTCCATTGGTCTATGTGTCTGTTTTTGTGCCAATACCAATCTGTCTTGATGATGACAGCTTTGTAGTAGAGGCTAAAGTCTGGGATGATGATGCCTCCCGTTTTGCTTCTTCTTCAATATTACTTTGGCTATTGGGGTCTTTTGTGGTTCCATACAAATTTTAGGACAGTTTGTTCTGGTTTTGAGAAGTATGCTGGTGCAATTTTGATTGGAATTGCATTGAAGGTTTAGATTGCCTTGGGTAGTAATGACATTTTAACAATATTTATTCTTCCCATGAATGAGCATGGAATGTTTTTCCATTTTTTTGTGTCTTCTTCAATTTCCTTCGTAAGTTTTCTATAGTTTTCATTATACAGCTCTCTTATTACTTTGGTTAGGTTTATTCCTATGTACTTTATGGTTTTTTGTGCAATTGTGAATGGGATCCGTTTCTTGATTTCTCTTTCTGTTGCTTCATTGTTGGTGTATAAAAACGCAACCAATTTCTGTACGTTGATTTTATACCCTGCAACTTTGCTGAATTCATGGATCAGTTCTAGTAGGCTTCTGGTGGAGTCTGTCGGGTTTTCTGTGTAGAGTATCATGTTGTCTGCGAAAAGTGAAAGTTGGACTTCTTCTTTGCCAATTCTGATGCCTTTGATTTCCTTTGTTGTCTGATGGCTGATGCTAGGACTTCCAGCACTATGTTAAACAACAGTGGTGAGAGTGGACATCTCTGTCGTGTTCCTGATCTCAGGGGGAAAGCTCTCAGTTTTTCCCCATTAAGAATGATGTTAGCTGAGGGCTTCTCGTAGATGGCTTTTATGATGTTCAAGTACATTCCTTCTATCCTGACTTTCTCAAGGGTCTTTATTAAGAAAGGATGCTGTATTTTGTCAAATGCTTTTTCTGCATCTATTGACAGGATCATACGGTTTTTATCTTTTCTTTTGTTGATGTGAGGTATCATATTGATTGATTTGGGAATATTGAACCAGCCCTCTCACCCAGGAACGAATCCCACTTGATCTTGGTGGAAAATTCTTTTTATGTACTGTTGCATTCGACTTGCAAGTATCTTGTTGAGGATTTTTGCATCCTATTCATCAAAGATATTGGCCTGTAGTTCTCTTTTTTGCTGGACCTCTGTCTAGCTTCGGAATCAGAGCGATGCTGGCTTCATAAAACGAGTCACGAAGTTATCCTTCTATTTCAATTTTTTAGAATGGCTTGAGAAAAATGGGTATTTATTCTGTTGTAAACGTCTGATCGGATTCCCCTGGGAAGCCATCAGGTCCAGGGCTTTTATTTGTTGGGAGATTTTTGATACCTGATTCAATTTCTTCACTAGTTATGGGTCTGTTCAGATTTTCTATCTCTTCCTGTGTGAATTTTGGTAGTGAGTGTGTGTTTAGGAATTTGTCCATTTCTTCTAAGTTGTCCAGTTTGTTGGCATATAATTTTTCATAGTATTCCCCGATAATTGTTTGTATTTCTGAGGGATTGGTTGTAATAAGTTCATTTTCATTCATGATTATGTGTATTTGGGTGCTCTCCCTTTTCTTTTTGGGAAGCCTGGCTAGGGGTTTGTCTATTTTGTTTATTTTTACCAAAAAAAAAAAAACCAAAAAACTCTTGGTTTCATTGATCTGATCTATTGTTTCTTTGGTCTCTATGTTGTTTATTTCTGCTCTGATTTTTACTATTTCTCTTCTTCTACTGGGATTGGGGTGCTCTTGTTGCTCTGTCTCTACTTCCTTTAGGTGAGCTGCTAGATTGTGCACTTGCGCTTTTTCTAATTTCTTGAAATAGGCCTGGAGTGCAATGTACTTTCCACTTAGGACTGCCTTTTTCGCATCCCATAGAGTTTGGATTGTTGTATCTTCATTTTCATATATTTTTAAATTTCTTCTCTAATTGCCTGATTGGCCCATTCATTCTTTAATTGGGTATTCTTTAACCTCCATGTTTTTGGAGGTTTTCCAGACTTCTTCCTTTGATTCACTTAAAGTTTCAAAGCATTATGATCTGAAAGTGTGCCTGGTATAGTCTCAATTCTTTTATATTTATTGAGGGCTGCTTTATGTCCCAGTATGTGATCTATCTTAGAGAATGTGCATGTGCACTTGAGAAGAAAGTAAATTCCCTGGCCTCACGATGTAGAGTTCTAAATATATCTGTCAGATCCATCTGGTTGATCGATCCATTGCTGTACGTGCTGTGNGGCCCATTCATTCTTTAATTGGGTATTCTTTAACCTCCATGTTTTTGGAGGTTTTCCAGACTTCTTCCTTTGATTCACTTAAAGTTTCAAAGCATTATGATCTGAAAGTGTGCCTGGTATAGTCTCAATTCTTTTATATTTATTGAGGGCTGCTTTATGTCCCAGTATGTGATCTATCTTAGAGAATNCCTAGAAATAAATAAAAAACATTAAAAAAAAATAAAGTCCAGTTTGTCTGATATAAGTATAGCTACTCCAGCTTTCTTTTGACTTCCTGTAGCATGATATATACTTCTCCACCCCCTTACTTTTAATCTGAAGTTATCTTCCAGTCTAAAATGCGTTTCTTGTAGACAGCAAATAGATGGGTTTTGTGTTTATATCCATTCTGCTACCCTATGTCTTTTGATTGGAGCATTCAGCCCATTTACATTCAGTGTTATCATTGTGTCCTTTGTGGGATTCACTCTTGTGGTGGTGTCTCTGGTATCTTGCGTTCCTTCTAACACTTCCCTCAGAGCGTCCCCCTCAGGATTTCTTGTAGGGATGGCTCAGTGGTGACAAATTCTTTCAATTTTTATTTGGAAAGACTTTTATCTCTCCTTCTATTTTGAATGACAGGCTTGCTGGATAGAGGATTCTTGGCTGCATATTTTTTCTTTTCATCACGTTGAAGATCTCCTGCCATTCCTTTCTGGCCTGTCAATTTTCAGTAAATAGGTCTGTCACCATTCTGATAGGTTCACTTTGTATGTTAGGGCCCTTTTCTCCAAAGCTGCTTTCAAAATTCTCTCTTTGTGCTTATATTTTGCCAGTTTCACTATGATACGTCTTGCAGAAGATCGATTCAAATTACTTCTGAGGGGAGTTCTCTGTGCTTCTTGAATTTCAGCTTCTACTTCCCTCTCCAGGTTAGGGACATTCTCTGCTAATTTGTTCCAGGACTCCTTCAGCACCTTCCCCTCTCTCTTCCTCTTCTGGAATTCCTATGATATGGAAATTGTTGCATTTGATTGGATCGCTGAGCTCTCAAACTCTGCTTTTATGTTCCTGGATCAGTTTATTTCTCTTTTTCTCAGTTTCTTTTTCTATAATAGTGTCTTCTAAATCATTTATTCTCCTTTCTGCCTCTTCAATCCGTGTATTGGAAGCCTCCAGTTTATTATGTATCTCATTTATCGCATTTTTAAATTCACCATAACTATTTTTAAGCTCCATATTGTTTGTAGCCATAGTTTCTCTGATGTCCTTCATGTTTTTTTCAAGCCTGGCAATTAATTTTATGTTCTAAATTCTTGTTCAGTTATGTTGCTTATATCTGTTTTGAGCAGATCTCTAGCTGTCATTTCTTCCTGGAGTTTTTTAGAGGAGAGTTCTTCCATTTCGTCATTTTGGTTAGCTTTCTATGTCTTGTTACTTTTAAAAGCTTGTCGTATACTCGGCCCCTGTGAGTTCTGCTGTATTAGAGAGGGCTCTTTTGCCTGTTCATGGCCTGTCTGTTCAGGAAGTGTTCTTTGGATGGTGTCTCTTGGTTTCTCTTCTTGAGTGTTTGGTTATTTTTTTCCCCTACTTGTAGTGGTATTTGGGACTCTCCATCATGTGCAGTTTGGCTTGTTTCTTGAGGCAGCCCTGGAAAAAGAAAACAGACAACTACAGAGGGAACACAGGTACACAAACGCACAGACAAAACCAATATACACGCAAACCCAGGCTCAGGTAAAAACAGCTACAACAACACCAAAACAGCTATCTGGAGGGGATGGGCGTGGTTTGGTGTAGGCAGTTCTTGTCTCCACTGTGTCAGCTGGCCTCCCTGAGGCCCCGCCTGGGTGATTATGGGGAGAAGAATGGCATTGCCTCAGTCCCTTCTCAACCAAGCATTACAAATCACTTCTTTGGTCCAATCTCCTTGTGCTGAAGATGTAGCCAAGGTGGGCTGAGTTCTATGCCCCACACCCCGCCTCGTTTCCAGGTCCCAGTCCGTGGGCTTTGTTATACTGCCCTGAACAGTCCTGCAGGTTGCTGCTTCCCTGTTGCTCGTTGTTGAGTGGGGGGTGAGGGAAGTGTCACAGCCTCAGAGCTGCTGGGGTAAAGAAGCTATACAATCTGGGGAATGTAGCAACTTAAGGTCCGCAGAGTCTGCATAGCTGGCACACCGCAGCTGCTTCAGCGGGCAGCCATCGCGAACGCTGCTGCTGCTTCAAAGGGTGCCGGCTCCGCTTCACGGGGTTGCCATCACTGCTTCAGCAGGCCGCCGTCTCGCGCGCCACCACCGCTTCACCAGGTACCATGACAGCCTCGCAGGCGTTGCTGCTGGTTCACTGGGCTGCCGCCGCCCTAGATGGTTTCGGACACACAGCAGTTGTTTTTTCTGGCACCTTCTGGGACCCAGGCAGCTAGTTTAAAGTCAGCACCCCAGCCAGAGCTAAAAAAACCCTGCCTTTCCAAGCCGAGGTGTTTTTTTTTCCCCCTCTTCTCCAGGGATGGTTCTATGTGCAATCTCAGCTTTTCTTTCCTTTCCCCTGGACTCGTGGCAGCTCACCACCATTTGCTGGTTCATCACTCACTGTAGCTGCACACAAGCCGGGTTCCCTCCCCTCCCTCCGTATCTCTGGGTCCCGTCCCGCTTTTATCTTCCCCAGTTTGCACTCATGCACTTATGAGGTTTCCTTCCCAGTGTACGCTGTCTCTTTCTCTTCCTAAACTCCTGTGGCTCAGTGTCCTATGACTTCAGGCCTTCTCTTTTTGAGAGGTGGGTGCAGGCGAAATGTCCGGATCTCCCTACTTCTCCGCCATCTTGCCTCCTCCCAAAAATTGCTTTAACAAATATACAAATTTATGATGAGTACTATGAGAACAGTAGTCCCTTAAGTGTGGCAACTATGTACAGAGTAAAACTTAAAAACTATTTGTAGAGGTCATTTCATCTCTGATCTCTGCCCTTCTGGCTAGACTGTGTGTTCCTAGGTATAGGAAACTTAAACTGATCTGTTGTACGCTTGCCATAATTAGCAGATTGTTTGGATATAGTGTTACTTAATGTATAAATGGTAAATTCATTAAGGCAAATTGAAGGGGAAAAGCACTATGTGTATGTGAATTCAAGCAGAAAACCTAACTTCAAAGGTGAACATTTTTTTGGTGTACTTTGATCCACACTAAAGAACATCTATAATGAATGACCCTGGTTTTAACTTACTAGTATCCCTTTTAAACTACAAGATAGGTTTGTTTCAGTGAAGATGATTCTTTATTTCTTTCATGTTATGCCTCCAACACTTTCTTTTTTCCAGATCTCTACTCCAATCTCTTTTCCCATAACATCAAATGGTAGTGATGGAGGGAGTTACCTAATTAATTCCCTTTAGACTCAGCAATAAACTGGACAACTTCTGTTGCTGTTGAAAGATAGACATATGTTTTGCATTTTTCAGTTCTAGTACTTAAGGTTATCCTATGTTTGCTAAGGTATAACTGAAGAATCCTTTTTGAAAATTGTTTTTGCGGTATGACCACTACAGATCCTAGCTAATGGTACCTTTTGTGAATCCTAATGGATTGTTTCAAGTGTTTTCTTCTTTTGAAATATCTATGAAAATCTTTAGGCTTCTCAATACCTGTGTTTTAGAAGTTATCTTTATGCATTTTGATAATTATCTAAGCCTTCTAAAAATACATTAACAATTTAAAAAAAAAAAAAAAAACCTCTGGTTTGAAAAGAAAGCTTTGATTGTGATGCCTTAATGAGGGCACTTAGTAATGTTTTAGCTTTTCCCGAAGGCTATTTTCAATGTCCTTGACATTGAAAATTTCTTTAGGTTTTAAGGATGATACAAAGTAATGCATTATTTTTATGCTCTAGTTTCACAAGAGCAAGATTTTACTGCATCATTCAAAGGAAGTGTTCAATCTTATTCAGGGGCTGAAAACCTACTCTTGGGTAACAGTGATGTCTCTCTCACAATGTAGTCACCACCCGTTCACACAAAGCAGTTGTGATTTTTGGTTACTTTTTTACTTTTGGCCTTGAGAGATATCAATTTTTTTCTCTAAAGGTTTATCTTGTCAAGAAAAGTTCACTTAATTTGTATCTCTTTAAAAGTTATTTTTATTTAAATTTTCTGAGCTAATACCTCATTTGCATTACAGCTTCATGTATTTGGAAGTGCTGTAATGAGAGTGTTATGGCGTAAGTTAGATAGATACATGTCATGCTATGAGGGAAAGAGAAGAATGGAAACTTTAGAATATTAAAATTAGATGTGAAGTCAGTCGTCTAAGAGAAGGGGGTATCTAGTAGTCTTAATATAATAAAGTACAAATCTATGACCTTGGTTACTAGTTCAGCTTTTCTTGATGACAACAGTCTTTCTACTGAACGATAAGAATGGAATTTGTCTGAAGCAATGAAAATGACACAAGTTGGATGGAAACCAGTGTCATATTTCCAAATGAACAATTTGCTCTAATTAATTCTTGCATATAGAAAATAATCTTGTGGGGCGCCTGGGTGGCTCAGTCTGTTGAGCGTCCAACTTCCTCTCAGGTCATGAGAGGAAGGTTCATAGGTTACAGCCCCACGTCGGGCTCTATGCTGACAGACAGCTCAGAGCCTGTAGCCTGCTTCCGATTCTGTATCTCTCTCTCTCTGACCCTCCCCTGCTCATGCTGTCTCTCCCTCTCTCTCAGAAATAAATAAAACATTAAAATTTTTTTTAAAAAGAAAATAGTCTTGAGATAAGGGAGGAAAGAGAGAAATATATATAAATAGGTCTTTAAATATTTTCTTTTTGTACTTACAGGGAGAGTCTTGCTCTCTTTCTAGGGACTTTGCATGCACTTTATATGACTATTGAAATAGTAACACCAAGAAAGTTAGTTAAGCTCATAAATGAATATGTATAGATAATCTTTTCAGAAATTATATTTTTTTCAGACTCTGCCACAAATCTATGACACTAGTCAAAAGAAAAGTTGAATTCTCATGGAAATTTTACTCCCAACAATAAAAACTACCTTTGAAGTGCTCATATTTAGCACCCAAAATAAACTGTTTTAGCTTCTATAATAAAGAGCATTTACCACACCATAACAGTTTTCATTGCATAGCCCATGATTCCCAATGTTTAATCACATAAAATGTATTGATATTTCTTTAAGACTTCACACATAGACATATTTCTACACATTTTTTTTCATGCTGTAAGGTTTGTGTAGAATACCCTACAAGTCTTTCCTTTCTCACATGGCAAAATCCAGTCATTCTTCAAGATATATGTTAAAATGAACTAATTCATATATATAAAGATTGAATCTGTACTTTTCAAGTTTCAATATATTATACAGTTTTAAATTAATCTACCTTGTGTGCTTATACATCTTAATATAAATACTTATGTTAAGAACGATTTAGTTAATTTGGGATACTTCTGAAGGTTTAATTGAGTCCAGCCAGATATAAGGAAAGCGTTCGCTAATATCTCATCTTAAATACACATAATTTGGAATTTAGCTTGCAAGCAAGATCTGTAACTGACACTAAGCCCTGAACATAAAAAACAAACCAATAACACTTTAAAGTTGGACAAGATATGTGAAATTTCTGTGTTCAGATGTGAAGAACAGTACATAAATATAATTCCTAAGAGAAGAAAAACAAATGAGATGAGCTCTGTAATTATATATGCTTTCTAATTCCAGAGCCTTTCTGATCCTCTGTAGGATAACCTAACAATGTATGTCAGAGAGCTGAGACAGAGATCCAAGATTGAGGCTACAGTGGTAGTAAAATTTGAGGGGGGGGGGAGTAAGAAGAAAGTAAGAAGAAAGCTGTGAAGATAAGGATTCCATAAAGTTACATAGTAATTACTATCTTTAAATTCATGGTTGAATACTAAGCTGAACATGCACAGTGAGAAAGCTCCACAAAGTGAGGCAAGAAACATCTACTGAGAAAGAATAATTACAAATAATTTGTAAGCTGGAAAAGTACAAAAGATCATAGAAGAATAAGAGGAGTTAGAGTTGTGACCTTCCACAGGAGAGATACCTCATGGACTACACCAGTGTATTCAGTAGAAACCCAAGACAAGTGACGCCACAGGAAGATGCTAATTCAGTTCTGGAATAAAACCTACTCTGATAAATTCTAACACTGCTTAAAAACAAGCATCAAAAGATCAAGCTTAACCGGAAGTAAATTAACTGTTACAGAAAAAAAATAGCTATTAAGAAAACATCAGAAAAAAATCAGATACTCCAGGACTTAGCATTTGTAATGACAAGAATACAATAAAGAATGATTATATATGTGGAAAAAGCCCTCGAGTTTTAGCAGTAACTAGGAACAAAATGAATCAGCAGAAGCAGATTGAGAAATAACAAAGACCATGGAATAAACAAAAAATGTTAACACTACTCTTAGAATCAAGCACATTTAAAAACAAAGACATAAACAGAACAAATAACCTAAGAACCTAACTGTGTGGCTAGGAGAGTGCTTAGGAACACCATGACATGTCTCTTAGTGTGGTGCTAGTCATCCATTGTTAGCAGGCTTTTTTTATTTTTTTATATGTACCATATAAACATGAATTGTGGGAAGGTTGGGGTGGTTCTATGAATATACAGTAAAGTAGACATTAAAATTAACAAATATTATCAGATTTGAAAACAATAATGAGGTCCATTCATAATGAATGTTTGATTAATGTTTGATTACCAGTGTTTGATTAGTGCCACTGTAAAAAATAAACAGAAAATACACATTCTTTCCAAGTTCACAGAAGGTATTATATTTAGGTCATAAAACAAGACTAACTGCATTTAACAGAATTAAAATTGTGTACAATATGTTCTCTGGTCATAAGAGAATTAAGTTAGTTGTCAATTTAAAAGTAGAGACTTTAAAAATTCCCAGTTTTGCCAAAATTACTTAAGCATTAATCAACATAATTCCAAATGACCAAGAAGAGAAATTTAAAAAAAATTTCAATATCAATCATAATAAACAGAGCATATTGAAAATACTATAAAAAGAAAAAACAGAAAATACTATAAAAAGATTATCAAGCTAAACTCAAAATAAGTAGATTAAAAAATAATACAGAAATAAATTAAATTTAAAAAACAGAAAGCAATAGAGATAATAAAATCATAGAGTGTGTCTTTAAAGTTGAGGGGCACTTGGGTGGCTCAGTCAGTTGAATGTCCAACAGATTGAGCCCTGCATGGAGCTCTGCATTGACAGTGTGGAGCCTGCTTGAGATTTCTCTCTCACTCTCACTCTCTCTGTCCCTTCCCAGCTTGCATGCTCTCTCTCGCATGCGCTCTCTCTATCTCTCTGTCTGTCTCTCTCTCTGTCTCTGTCTCTCAAAATAAATAAATAAAACATAAATTTTTTTTTAAAATTAAAATTGATAAATATTTAACAATGCAGATTCAGAAAACAAGAGAAAGAAAACAGAAATTTCCAATACAAGGAAATCAGAGGAATGAAATAGCAAAATCATCAACCTGTAAACAACATTTAAAACACTAAGTGGGGGAGTCCTACTGAGCTCTAACATATGAACCAGATGAGAACAACCCACTAAAAACCAAAGTCCTACATGGTGATTCTGTGTAGGAGGAAGGTACAAACTGGGAGAGTAGCTGAGGTTCTGAAAATAGAAGAACTTCAAAATAGTCAGTAGGTATTTCCTGGAGAATAAGATTCACCAGATTGAGAGCAGGTGCTAAAACCTAGAGGGATCTTGCCTTCTCCAATACTGGAAGATTTCAAGGGGACCTGAGTTAGAAGGACCAGGTAAACTGGGAGAGTCCATTCTCTGTGAAGTCTTGAAATTGATCTCTTAGCACTTCCTTCTAAGAAGGAATCCATGTTAATGATATACTTCTGGGGTTAGAGTAAAATTTGAGCAAAATAGGAACAAGTAATAAAAGGGAAAAGAAATCTAAATGAAAGTTGGGCAAAGGAACTGTAATGAGCTGAATTGTTCCACCTCCCCTCATTCATATGTTGAAGTCCTAACCTCTGATATCTCAATGGGCCCATATCTGAAGTTATAGAGCCTTTAAAGAGGTAATTAATGTAAAAGGAAGTTGTAAAGATGTTGTTCTAATACAATCTGACCATTGTCCTTATAAAAAGAGATGAAAACACAGAAAAAGCAAAGACCAAGGAATAAACATGTGTGAACACAGCAGCAAGACAGCCATCTGCAAACCAAGGAATTACCCCTTAGAAGATACCAAACCTGCTGACAACTTGGTCTTGAACTTCTAGCCTCCAAAGGTGTGAAAAAAATAAATTTCTGTTTTTTAAGCCACTCAGACTGTGGAATTTTGTTATGGTGGCCCTAGCAAAATGATATAAGGATAGAAGGAAAACTCAGAAAGCAAACCACAGATTGTTTACACCTAAACCTAAATAACAGAAGAAAATGCTCAAGCATTTTTTTGTTTTGTTTTTTTTTAAATATTTTTTATTTATTTCTAGGAGAGAGAGAGACAGTGTGAGCAGGGGAGGGTCAGAGAGAGAGGGAGACACAGACTGAAACAGGCTCCAGGCTCTGAGCTGACAGTCAGCACAGAGCCAGACGCGAGGCTCCAACCCACGAACCACGAGATCATGACCTAAGCGAAAGTCGGACACTTAACCAACTAAGCCACCCAGGCGCCCCATAAATGCTCAAGGGTTTTAAGAGGATCTCCTGAAATACCTGTGATTCCAAAATTTCAGGAAAATTAATTTCACATAAAAATTGGCAACAGAGGGGCAATTAGGTGTCTCATCAGTAAAGCGTCCAACTCTCAATTTCGGCTCAGGTCATGATCTCACGGTTCATGAGTCTGAGCTCCATGTCAGGCTCTGCACTGGCAGCATGGAGCCTCCTCAGGATTCTATCTCTCCATCTCTCTGCCCTTCTCCCACTCATTCACTTGCATGCTCACTTTCTCTCTCTCAAAATAAATAAGTAATCATTAAAAGTTTCAAAAATTAGCAATAAAAATATATCAATATCAAATTATATATAAATTATTATAAGAAAAAAGAGAATAAGTCTCAGAATAACATGCCTACTGATAGTGAAAGCACCCCAGAAACATGTGTCTAAGAAGACTGACAGAGAGCAATTAAATGATAAACACAAATGCACATACATAAGGGTAAATAAAGATAAAATACGATGCCTCAAGATATAGATATAATTTTATATATAGAAAAAAAACCTTAAGAAGAAAACAAAGTAAATAAGGAGTTAGATATTTGAAAATAAGTGACAATTATTAAATCTATGCAAAGAAGAGTGAACATATGAATTATAAAAGTCCTTGAAGAACCAAAGTAAAGAAACAGAACACATATATTTAAGAAAAAAATCTGCAACTCAAGAAAATTTTCCTGAAATTAAACTTAAGAAAAACCAGACATGTCTTCTGCTCATTTTTAAATTGGATTATTTGGCTTTTAGGTATTGTTTATATGTTGTTTACTTGGATACTAACCTTTTATGAGATATGTAATTTGCAATGATCTTCTCCCATTCTGTTGGTTGCCTTTTAGTTTTGTTTATTGTTTCCTTCATGTGCAGCTTTTTATTTTGATGTAGCCCCAATAGTTGATTTTTGCTTTTGTTTCCCTTGCCCAAAGCTGTAGCATAATAAATCAATGTTGTTTTATTACAGTCACAAGGACTAGTAATCTGCTACACAGCAATTGAAAACAAACACAACAAGCAACTTACTAATGTAAATGTGGAGAGACGTTTTCAGTTAGATTCAAAATTCACTTCCAAAAGGTTTTAGATAATTTATACATACAAAATTATTATTTGGTATTGCTATTTTTTCTATCTTAACTTTTTGGTTACATAATATTGCTAATATTTATGCTTATATTATAAAACACTGATGGTTTGGGGAAAGAAAGCAAAATATGCCATTTGCAATCAACACTAGGCATTACAATAATCTGTGCCTGGAGAGAGAATACACTTTTGAGTTAACCATTATCTAAACAAAATTATTCACATCATTTTCTTGTCAGAGCTACCTCAGAATATAGACACAAGATTCCCTAAAGCCTTCACCAACATTTTGGAATATTATTTAGATATTATCAAAATTTTAAATATGATTTTCATATCTATGTTTAATGGTGCATATGTAATAATGCATATAATAAATTAAAAGTAATTTTCATGTGTTACAATACCTTCATATAAATTTTGAAAATCTTTCGGGGGTGCCTGGGTGGCTCAGTGGGTTAAGTGTCCAACTCTTGATTTTGGCTCAGGTCATCATCTCGTAGGTTTGTGGGATCAAGCTTCATGCAAGGCTCTAAGCTGGCAGCACAGAGCCTCTTTGGGATTCTCTCTTTTCCTCTCCCTGACTCACACACACATACTCTCTCTCTCTCTCTCTCTCTCAAGAGAGAGCTCAGAAGGGACAGAGAGAGAGGGAGACAGAGCCTGATGTGGGGCTGGAACTCATAAACTAAGATCATGATCTGAGCTGAAGTTGGATACTTAACCCACTGAGCCACCCAGGTGTGCCATGATTTAGTTATTATGTGTTTTAATTTTTGAGCCACCCAAGTGTGCCAGGATTTAGTTATTATGTATTTTAACTTTCTGAATAATTACGTGGCTAGAATTTTGAGTAAAAGTTTTCAGATTAGGAATATAATCTACAAATAAATGTTTATTCATAAATATCCACTTGATACAGACACACAGGTATGAGTCGTGGCTTGGCATTGTGACTTTTTGTTTCATTTTTTGTTTCTCTTATGTGCTAAATAACTTGTAATTATATTTAAATTCAGTTTTAGGTCTCGTCCTTTTCCATGTATCTATGTAGGTCTTGTAAGTTAAATGAGGGTTTTATTTATAGAAATCAATCCAGACTAACCTGAACCTTTCCATGTGATTACAGAGGAATTTTTAGGGCATCAGAAGTCCCACACCATTTCCTCAACACGATTGCTTAATTTATTGGTTGGTCTCCTGTATTAATTACCTCTTTTTTCATTTATGCTAGAATTGTATTGATCTAATCTTCGATTCTCTCTCAGGGGCTCCGGAACTCATTCTTGATTCTGTCAAGCCATCCTCAATCTGTATAATTGGTCCCTGTGTGGTTGCAGGTGGGTAAACTCACTGCAAGATGTTCCAGGTTCTTTTTACCCTTCTTCAGGGACTTGTAGTCATGTAAGCCTTTCTTCCATTCTGTCATTTTCATGCTGCATGAGGAAACAAATATTTTTTCAGGTCAGTGGTGAAAAGAAACACTTTATTATTGAAGCAAATGAAAACACTCACCTGCATTACTGTTGCTATGACTTTAGAGAGAAAGTGAGAGATCAAGAGAGAGTGTGTGTATGCTACTGACATGTGAAATACATAATGAAAACCCAACAATTAACAAAAACTCATAGAAATCTATGTAGAATATAACTGATAAAGTATGTATATCACTATACTTATTAGATGTTTAATCAATATGATTTTATAATATAGTCATGTGCTTAATATTTATTTGACAAGCTATGTTAGAATCTGACTCTTGCTCCTGACTCCAAGTGACTAATAATAGTTGAGAGATAATTTCTCTCACTAAGAATGTCTGAACTCACAGACTAGCCCATCTACTTATACAAGGGACAATTAAACCTGGTAGAATAAGGACACACTTTCTTTTTTGAAATGCAGTTAATCACTTTATTCATAAAAGGACCAAATTGCTCAAATAAAATTTGTTGGCTGATAATCAATTTGGTTAATAGAGAAGAGTTTTGCTGCTGCTGCTGCTGCTGCTGTATCTAACAAAAGTTCTCTGTATGCACTTGAACCCCAGAGCTAAGAATCATGTAATGAGGTACAGTAAATTTGAACATAGATAGTTAGAACCCTAAGAAAAAAACTATTTGACAATGTGGAAATATTTCAAAGATCAACCTGCTTTGGAGAAACAGCTTTCTTGGGAAAATTACACCTTGGGTTCAATGTACTTCACCTTATGGCAGCAGGAAAAAAATCAAATACTCATTTTATTCATGAGGATTCACACTCAAAACTCTAATCCTTTGATGGTGTTAAATTCTGTCTTGAGGCATAAACTTAGTGGATACGCAATGGGACCCTATAAGCTTGGAATATTTTTAAGTCTAATTTCTTGAGAAGATTAAAAGCAATATACATATTACATATACATGCTTAGATGCTAAAGGGGTATCATCCAGAGCTTGACATAATGGCTTTCCTTTTTTATTCCCTGCCCTGAGCGCTTGTAAATACATTTAGAGACACAATCTCAACTTTTATCCCCTTGATTATATCTGACTAGGAGACCATTTTGTAAATTGAGTAAAGAAGAAGTTTATTAATGCTAACCTAAAGATTTTCATTCTACTTAGATGTGACCTTCTGGTCTTAGTGAAGATGAAGACTTAGGTTTGGAAATATCTCACAAATTTTATTCCTAAAATTATTTAATACAAGCTCAAGAAGCTTATTTAGACCTTTTGCTGACTTGAGTACTCTCAATTAGAGACCTTCAGGGGCTAGCTAGGTTTGATCTTGGCTGTAATAGTGCTGATCTGAATGGGAATGTACATTCATGTGTATGTGTGGTGCGGGCAGTATGTATAAATTATTGTGGTTGGTATTGCTTCATTGCAGTGGTGGTGGTGTGTCAGTGAGCACACTGTAAGCCTTTCATTCTGTCTTTTCAGTTTCTCATATACAAAAAAAAAATGCTGTTTTTTTCCTCACAAGTCTTTCATAAAAAGCATGTTTTATCATACACTTACTTTTGAGCTTTGGAAAGCTGTTAAAAATGAGGTCATAAATCAATTAATAATATATTAATAGAAGATTGTGGTATCTTTGTCGACATCCCTATTACTTAAAAACATCTAATTAGTCAATAGCTTATGAAGTTTGTTCCTATATTTTATAATGTAAAATGATCACTGTATATAGAGTAAAAACACACAAAAATACATTCACTGTAGCCATTTGTCTCAGATGATGGATACACTATAAGGAAAGTAATTTAAGATTTGTAGTGAGCCAAACTTGGATTGCATCAATGTCCCCACAAACATTAATTACATAGCTTTTGGCAAATTATTTAATTCTGTGATCCTCAGTGTTTTCATCTGAAAATTTGGCATAAATAAGATCACATTAATCTTTACAATAGAGTGTTTTAAATATAGCAGGTAAATGGAAGCTATTAATTTCAATTTTTATCTGCAAATGCATACTTAACTTTTTCCTCTTTTATTATTTATTTGCATTGATAGTACTTAGGTAAATATGATTGAATAAACCATGTAACTGTCATACTGTATGACATGATACATCCATGATGTAGCCTACTGGAAAAAATGGAAAAGGATTCTCATATCAACATGCTTTTAGCAAATAAGAGTGTCAAAATATAGAAGGGAAATGTTCCATCACTGTTATCTGTAGTACAATTGTTATATTTTCAAATTGCTAACTAAATTAAATCAAAATCTTTCAGAGTGCAAGCATATGTGAAATTCTTATAGGCCTTGGGTTAATTTAAGTTACTTCAGTTAGCATTCTTACTTGTAAAATGTGTGTGCTGGAGGCATCTTCTCTGATTTTACATATGAGAAGTTGATATACTAATTATATTGTTTCACCTCCAAATTCATACAGATCATAATTGACATCAACTGATTGTTGTCAGAGAAAATCCCACCCACTCCTCTCTAGTCTAACCCCCTGCAGTTATTTAATCTGAACTACAAAAATCCTCAAGAGTTAAATTTATTCCTAATTGATTTTAATATTGTTTTACAACTGATAATGAACAAGAAGGCCTTAACCATTTCCTCAGCTTGAGAAACCTCAGATGGGCTTATTCTTGCCTCTAGCTCCTGACTTCCCTCTCACACTGATCCTTAAAGAACCTAGATGGCCTAACTTCAGAGGTTCTTACTGTCCTTTTTTGTAGAACATTTACTTTTAGAAAACTTAACATGTTAAATCGTTTAAAAAGCTCCTGTTAGTTTTACCACCTATGCCTGTATTTCTCGAGGACCTAGGATCTGTTACTTTGAAAAGTAGTCAAGGAAAATAGACCCTTTACCCCAGTCTCTGTGGAAACGTAGGAACCTAACCAAGATGGGTTTCTTACTCCAAGTTGTACATAGTGTCCTGTCATGAAGATTTCTTTGGCTTTAGCCAGTTGGCAAACACAGAAAGACTACAGTGGCTCTCACCCCAGCTCTAAAAAATTCTCTTTTGTTTCAATAGAATTGAGTTCACACTTCATCCTGTCTCTCTTTCTCATTATCTTGAATGGTGCTTGCCTCTTTAACATTGCCTAATGCAATTGTTGCCTTGGAAATGTCTATTAAATTTAGTTTTAACTTTTATATTATAAAATGTGTGAATAGTAATAGAATTGTCCTCTGTGGAGACCCCTTAAATAAAATTTGCATAAATAATTTTATTCATGTTGTGCCTTTATTTTATTTTTTTAAAAATGTTTAATGTTTATTTCTGAAAGAGAGAGAGAGAGACAGAGTGCAAGCTGGGGAAGGGCAAAGAGAGAGCGAGACACAGAATCCAAAGCAGGCTCCAGGCTCTGAGCTGTTAACACAGCAGGGCTCAAACCCACAACTGCAAGATCTTGACCTGAGCTGAAGTTGGACGCTTAACCGACTGAGCCACCCAGGCACCACAATGTGTGCCTTTAATGAAGAAAAACAAGACAGAAGGATAGTAAGTAAAATGTAGCAAGAGATTTCTCAAAAATGGTTGGAAGTACATCATACAATAGCAAGGAACTAATAGTTAAAGTATTCCTAAAAACACAATTTTTATACAAGCGTACATAAAACTGTTTTTATGTAATTAGTAAAATTTAGTAACCATCTTGGTGTCGAGAAATGATCTATTATCTACACATATTAGCTATTATCATTTTTACAGAATGTGACATGAGACTTTAAATGAAGCACAATCTTTGTGTTTTAACAAAGTGGTTTATTATAAAAGGATTCAAATTTTGTTTCTACACCAACAGCAAACACAAGGGCTATAGTGAGGATTTGATAAGGTTTTGAGGGAAATTGATCCTCTCTCTGTGTCTTGGCTCTGACTGCCCCTGAGGCCCAAATTTTAGGCTGCTTAGAATAAATAACTATATTGTGAATCTGCATTATTCTCCACTTATGTGGAAATGTCGTGCCTAAAAACGAGTCCCCTTTCCTTGTCGCTCTTGGTTATAGCTGAGCAGACAGCCTAGGCTACATTAGAACATAATTTTACAAAAAAATTTTTAAAAATAATAGAGATGACACAATCAAAATATGATAATTGTCATTTAATGCACATTTGTATTTGATGCATATAGTATATATATAGTATATGCAATAGTATTCAACAAAATTTAATTTTCAGGTATTTGAGGCTTTCCTATGATACTGTTTTCTTTTTTAAAACTTTTTGTCTTGGGGCACCTGGGCGGCTCAGTTGGTTAAGTGTCCGACTTCGGTGCAGGTCATGGTCTCATGGTTATGAGTTTAAGCCCCATGTCAGGCTCTGTGCTGACAGCTCAGAGCCTGGAGCCTACTTCCAATTCTGTGTCTCCCTCTCTCTCTCTGCCCCTCCCTGGTTATGCTCCCTCTCCCTCTCTCTCCCTGTCTCTCTGTCTCAAAAAAAAAAAAAAAACATTAAAAATTGTTAAATAAAAAAATGTTGGTCTAATTGTATTTTATTTTATGTAATTTTATTTTTCCAGCTTTATTGAGATATAATTGACATGTAATCCTGTATATGTATAATGTGTACAAAATGTTGATCCGATTTATTTATAAACTGCAAAATTATTACTACCATCTCCATTAGCTAACACCTCCATCCTGTCACATAATTATCATTTCTTTTGGTGGGTAAGAAGATTTAAGTTCTACTCTCAGAAAATTATACAAGTATACAATAAAATATTATTAACTTAAACACCGTGCTGTACATAGGTTCCCAGAACTTGTTAATCTTATAAGAATTGTACTATTTGACCATTATCTTCTCCTTTTCCCAACCACCGTCAGCTTTCTAATTTAACTCTGAGATGTAATATACTTTATAATTTTTAAATCCACTTGCATTATATTAAGACTCCTTTGATGACCCTGCATGTGGTCCATCTTATTGACTGTAGCACATACAATTGAAAACAATGTATATTCTGCAGTTCTAGGTTGTTCTATAAATGTCAGCAGAGAGTCAGCTGGTTCATTCAGACCTTCTGTCTTTACCCAAACAGAGTAAATTTGAGGCATCCATTTTCCCCCTAATGCTCTCAATTTTCTTAATGCTTTTTTAGTTACTGTTATTAGATATGTATGCCTTTATAACTGTCTTGTCTTCCAGATGAATTGTTTCTTATATATTCTGTGAGATCCTCTTTTTCTCTGGCAATCAGTTTTGTCATGAAGTCAGCTGATAATGAAATCATTTGCTCTGTGTTTTTATGTTTACTGTTTCCACGGTGTATATTTGTCTGTCTATTTATTTTCAGTCTATCTGTGTCTTATTCATTTTATTCTTCTAAAAGCAGCATGTGCAGGTCATGATTTTTATACATACGATAAATATACTTTTTATTTTTATTTTAATTTTTTAGATTAAAAAAGTGTTTAGTGTATATTTATTTTTGAGAGAAAGAGAGACAGAGTGAGTGAGACAGAGTGAGCAGGAGAGGGGTAGAAAGAGAGGGAGACACAGAATCCAAAGCAGGCTCCAGGTTCTGTGCTGTCAGGGCTTGAACTCAAGGACCATGAGATCATAACCTGAGCTGAAGTCAGACACTTAACTGACTGACACACCCAGGAGCCCCTCAATGTACTCTATAATTCGAGTGCTCAGGGTATTAGCATTTAATGTAGTGATTAATATGGTTGAAATAGAGCTGTCAACTTATTATTTGTTCTTTGTTCCCTTTCTTTTTGTTTCTCTGTTACCCCGTGCATTACCTCTTTTGGATAATTTGTTGTTGTTGTTGCTGCTGCTGTTGCTGTTGTTGTTGTTTTTGTTCCATTTTAATTTATCTTGACATTTTGACTATATTGTGTGTGTGTGTGTGTGTGTGTGTGCTGTAAGGATTATACTATAATATCAGCTTTTGCAGTTAACTTAGAACTAATACTGTACAACTTAACATAAAATGTAAAAGTCTTTGGCTTTACAGGTACTTTTGACATTCTTTCCAATGACCTTTATGCTAGAGGAGTGATATATATTACACCCCATATATTCAGAATCGTACCAGACAATGTTACAATATTTGCTGAAAGCAGTCACATGCATTTTAAAGAATTTAGGAAGATAAATAGTTTTTTGAAAAATATTTCCTCAAGTACTTACTGTTCTTCTTATTATATTGCTTCATCCTCACAGATCCATATTTCCATCTGGTGTCATTTCTCTTTTGTCTGTAGGACTTATCATTTCTCATAAAGGAGTTATGTTCTTACTGAATTCTCTTAGTTTCCCTTTATCTGAGGATGCTTTATTCTTGAGGTGTTGGTTTTTTTTCTTTGCATCAATTTTTTCTCCTTTCTTCTAGTACTCCAAGAACACATTTAATGGATATTCGGGTAATCTTCTACTCCAGCTCCCTGCACCTGAGTTCATTTTACTACAATTGTTTTTTCTCTTTTCCACAACTTATATAATTTCTGTGGACTTAACTTCATGTTCACTGTACATTTGTTCTGATATCTGTATCACTATTGAACACCAAGTATTATATATATATATATATACAGTTATATACACACATATACATATGATTTTCAGAAATTGTAATTTTCTGCTATTGAACACCAAGAATCATATATATGTATATGTGTGTGTGTGTGTATATGCGATTTTCAGAAGTTGTAATTTTCAGTTCTAAAATTTCCATCTGGTTCCTTTTTATAGTTTCTATTTCTCTATTGAGTAATCCGATAGTTTCAAATGTGTGTCTTCCTTTGCTTTATTTAGGTGAATTATAATAACTGATTTAAAATATTTATGATAATTTGAATATTTGGATCATCTTGGAGATGACCTTTGTGTTAATCATTTTGGGCTACTATAATGTAGTATCATTGAAACAACATAGCGTCATTTTTTGCCGATTTGGAGGCTGAGGATTCTAAGATTCAGGTGCCAGAATATTTGGTGTCTGGTGAGAGCTCACATCTTGTTTTATAGAAGGCCATCTTCTCTTGTGGTCTCACATGGTGGAAAAAGAGAGCAGAAGCAAGTTCCTTCATGACTTTTTAAGGGACTAATCCCATTAATGTTGGTGACACCCTTGCAACCTCATCTAATTCTAATCACCTCCCAAAGACTCCACCTTCTAAAGTTGTCATATTGGGGACAAGATTTAAATATACAGATTTTGGAGAGACACATTCAGCCAAAGCAACATCTCCCAATTGTCTTTTTTCTTGAGAAAGGATCACATTTTCCTACACTCTTGTATGTTGAACAATTTGTGGTTAGCTCCTGGATATTTTGAATATTATGTTGTGTAGACTCTGGGTCCAGTTATAATCTGCTGATGAATCATGTTTTTCTTTTAGGCTATCCAGTTAGTTTCAGACTGTAAGTTTTGTCTTGTGTGCAGCCGTTCAAATTGTACATCATTTCTAAAGTCTTTGCTATATTGTTAACAAACTATTTTTCTAAGCATGCATGTTTCAAAGGTTAACCTGCAGTTTGGACAGGGCTTCAAATCTTAATTCAGCTTTCAGTGTCTTTGTGATACTGACTTAGGTTTGTTCCACTAATGTGTAGCACAGAGGTGAATAAACTGCTACAACCATCTTTATGTTGCTTTTTGTGCTAATGTAAGTTTTAAACACATTCAGGTAAATACCAAGGAGTGTGATTATCGAATCATGTGAAAAGTATATGTTCAATTTTCTAAGAAACTGCCAAACCATCTTCCAAAGTGGCTGTACCATTTTGCATTCCTACCAGCAATGAATGAAAGTTCCTTTTGCTCCACATTCTTGCAGGCATTTGGTATTGTAAGTGTTTTGGATTTGGTGATTCTAATAGTTGTGTAGTGGTATGTAATTGTTGTTTTAATTTTTATTCCCTCATCTGATGAATATCTTTCCATAGGCTTACTTGCCATTTGTCTATCTTCCTTGATAAGATGTATGTTCAAGATTTTTGCATGAGTTTTTAATTGGGTTGGTCATTTTCTTATTGTAGAATCTGCCTATTTTGTAGAATTTTTTTTTCCTGAACCCATCCCCACTACCTTGAAAAATGGAAAATAGCCTTACATTTTGCAATAATTTCAAAAAATTACCTTATTGATATACTGAACTTAAGAGCCTAAGTGTTGAAAAGCAGCAGAAAAATAAGCAGTCTTCAAACCACCATAATTATCCAACCACTCTACTCATGCAATTTTGAAGTAAGTGAAAAATAACATTTCAATTAAGATCTGTTACAACCCCTAGAATATTCATTGCTTTAAAGGAGACAAAAGCAAGCATACTGAATTTTTATTAGTAATAGAAATTTATTTCTTTTTTAATTGCCTGTTTTGCCCAAGTAGATTTCCTTTTTTATTTTTCACTTGTATTTAAATTTTTTAAGTTTTAATTTTAATTCTAGTTAATTAACATATAGTGTTATATTAGTTTCAGATATAAAGTATAGTGATTCAACACTTCATACAATATCCAGTGCTCATCACAGTGCACATCACAAGGTTGAATAGGTGAGTTCCCATCACCTGTTTAACCCAGGCCCCCACCCACCTCCCCTCTTATAATCATCAGTTTGCTCTCTATAATTAAGAGTCTGTTTCTTGGTTTCTCTTTCTCTCTCTCTGTCTCTCTGTCTCTGTCTCTCTCTCTCCCTTTGCTCATTTGTTTTGTTTCTTAAATTCCACATATGAGTGAAATCAAATCATGTAGTTTTCTGTCTAACTTATATTCCTTAGCATTATGCTCTTTAGCTCTATCCATGCCATTGTAAATGGAAATATTTCATCATTTTTGTGGCTGAATAATATTCTGATATATATTCCATTATATACACACACCACATCTTCTTCATCCATTCTTCCACTGATGGACACTCAGGCTGCTTCCATATCTTGGCCTTTGTAAATAAAGCTGCTATAAACATAAGGTGTATGTAGTCCTTTGAATTAG
Organism: Crocuta crocuta; assembly: GCF_008692635.1. NCBI lineage: Eukaryota > Metazoa > Chordata > Mammalia > Carnivora > Hyaenidae > Crocuta > Crocuta crocuta. The sequence goes on along the minus strand of NW_027533339.1, from coordinate 4,742,116 downwards.
TGTTTTTGAATTCTTTGGGTAAACACCCAGTAGTAGGATTGCTGGATGGTAGGGTAGCTCTGTTTTTAACTTCTTGAGGAACTTCCCAACTGTTTTCCAGAGCGGCTGCATCTGTTTGCATCCCCACCAACAGTGTACGAGTGTTCCTTTTTCTCCACATTCTCACCAGCACCTGTTGTTTCTTGTGTTGTTGATTTTAGCTATTCTGAGAGGGGTAACTGATATCTCATTGCAGTTTTGATTTGTATTTCCCTGCAGGTAAGCGATAATGAACATCTTTTCGTATGACTCTTGGCCATCTGGATGTCTCCTGTACTCTGAAAGCTATAAAACACTGATTCAAAAAATTGAAGACAACGGAAAAAAATGAAAAGATATTCCATGTTCAAGAGTTAAAAGAAAAAAAAATACTATTAAAATGTCTATACTACCGAAAGCAATCTACACACGCAATCCCTATTAAATACCAACAGTTTTTTTTTCCCAGAACTAGAACAAACAATCCTAAATTTATATGGAACCACAAAAGACTCTGAATAGCCAAAGCTATCTTGAGAAAGGACCACAAAGCTAGAGGCATCACAATTCTGGGCTTCAAGATGTACTACAAAAATGTAGTAATCAAAACTATATGGTGCTGTCACAAAACAGAAGTAAAGATCAATTAAATAGGACAGAAAATCCAGACATAAATCCACAACTATATATTCAATTCATTTTTGACAAAGCAGGAAAGTATTCAATGTGAAAAAGACAGTCTTTTCAACAAATGAGTTGGGGAAACTGGACAGCAACATGCAAAAAAATAAAAAAAAGAAACTGCACCACTTTCTTACACCATAAAAAAGAAATTTTAAATGGATTAAAGACCTAAATGTCATACCTGAAACCATACAAATTCTAAAAGAGAACATAGTCAGTAGCCTCTTTGACATTGGCCATAACAAGTTTTTTCTAGATGTGTCTCCTGAAACAAAGTAAAAATAAACTATTGGGGCTACATCAAAGTAAAACAGTTTCTGCATATTGAAGAAAACAATCAGCAAAACTAAAACATAACCTGAGGAATGGGAGAAGATATCTGCAAATTACGTATCTAATAAAAGTTTTGTATACAAAATATGTAAAGAATTTATATAATCAACACCCCAAAAAACAAATATGTCAATTTTTAAAAAAGGCAGAAGACATGAACAGACATTTCTCCAAAGAAGACATCTAAGTGCACTAATAGATTTTCTTTTGAGAAATTCAGTAAAGAAATAAGAAGAAAATGATACATTTACTTTTATGCCATTTTATTGTTTTTATTTTTTAAGTTTTTGTTATTGATTGATTGATTGATTGATTGATAGCAAGCTGGGGAGATGTAGAGAGAGAAAGTGAGACTGAATCCCAAATTTAGAATTTGTAGAGAGAGAAAGTTGACAACATAGAGCCTGGTGAGGGGCTCAAAGTCATGAATTTTGAGATCATGCTCTGAGCTGAAGTCAAGAGTCAGACACTCAGCCTACTGAGCTGCCCAAATATCCCTATTTGTGCTGTTTTAACTCTGTCTCTGTTCAAATCTCTAAGCCTCAATTTGCTACTTTTAAAAATATAGATAATAAGCACCTCTCCTCTCATCTTAGATTCTTGTGTGGATTAAAATGGAATACATTTTTAAAGATCTGTCTCCCATTTAGTAAACATACAATAAATGTTAAGTGATATAACTATTAGAATAAGTGTATATGTGATTTGAAAGGAAAACTTAATAAATTTGATTCCACTTAATTATTGGTTGATTTGCTTCCATATGCCTAAACTTATTTTGTTTTCCATTATAGTGCTAACTAAAAAGGACACTGCTGTGCAACTCTGAAACATTTGTTTCTAAAGTTCTTTTCCTCAGGTGAAAATGACATTTGTTTGACGTGTTCAGAGGATCTCTGAATATATTTGAGGTTCCAACCACCTTTACATTTTCCTTCCCTTTATTTCTCTTTGGGAGGATATAAATTGATCATGTTGCCTTGAACAAATTGGACTGGGGACACTTTCATTTGGTTCAGAGATTACATTATATTTTGGAATTGGAGAGGACCCAGAGGTTTTCCTGCTTGTTATTTTTGGTGTACATTATATTATGCTCGTCAGATCTCGCTGAGCACATGTGCACATTGATTAAAACAGCAAAATGATTAAAGCAATACATCAAGTGACAATCTCCAAACAACTTGAAAACCCCAAAGAACTTCCTTTCCTAAACTAGGCAAGTAAAATATTTAGTATTCATCTTACAGTGTTAGCAAGAAAATTTCAAAAATTTAGGAAACATAGTTTCAAATGGCCAAGGCTCATCCTCAGTGAGCCATTTGAGAAACAAATATTTTATCTATTTTTCCTTAAGGGTGATGTTCACCTAAATTGGGTACAAATCTCCACAATTTCTAAAATTTACAATACTGACTTTTTCCATGATCCTGTATGGTGATAATTCCACTGTATAGCTTAGTTTATTAGGATTAAAAAAAAGAAAAAAGAAAAAAACTATTTCATATCAAAATGGTTAATAGTTATAACAATATATGTAAATCTTATACACAATAACTATTATCATATTAAGATAAATAAAATACATTAAAACATTTTAAAATATAGTTTTACATTGATAGTATTATTCTACAATGTACATTCAAAAAAAAATGTACAATACCGCAGAATAAAAGAAAAAGAAATGAAAACAAAGCATCAAGCTACTGATATATGTTACTAGTAATCAAATTAAGATGAAATTATGTGGAAGAGAGCAAGACCAATTTGGTCACCAAATAAAAAGTAGATTTTGATGGGAAACCTCATTTTATAATCATTTCTCAAGGGGGAAAAATGCTTAAAATAAACATCATCTGGAGTTGATGTATCAAATTGCTTTGAGTAGAATATTTAAAGAGTTCAAGAACTCTTTGATGCTTTGACTACTTTGATGATCTATGATCTCAAATGTGCATCTGAATAGGACCATAGATATGGGTTACTGGGCATCTAGGGATAGGAAAGAAGGAATTTAGTGACTGAGGAAGAAATTTCAGTTAATGCTTCAGCACATGTGAATAAGTAACAAATAAAATGATACTTTTTATAGCTTGCTACATACACTCCCCAAGCAGACAAAAAATAAAAATGAATTATGAGGTATAAAATACTCTTGTACAAGAAGCTAAAGATGAAGTTAATTTCGATAACTGACTGAAGGTAGCAATCATTACTGTCAAAATCACTTAGTCTTCTCCTTTTCTGACAGTTACCTCCTAATCGTGGGTTCTTTGTGCGTTCTTTCAATTCTGCTTGCAATATGCTCCCTAGGTCTTAGCCTACATGGTTGCATCTTGTCTATTTCAGCTTCTTGTTTTGTTTTTGTCATTTAGTTCTTAGTACTAACCTCTTCTTTATATATCTGGTTTTTTTTTTCTCTCTCTCTCCCCTGGAATATAATCTCCCTGAAAAAAAAGGGGGGGATCTTAGGCAGATCACTCTCTCATCAGTACTTATAACAGTGATGGACACAAAGCAAGTGATTAATATACTTTTCTAAATGACTGATTTATGATTATTGTGTGTGGAACAAATTTTATCAATGGAAATACCTAGCCCTCTTGGGGGCAGTGTTGATTAAAAAGCCAATAGAACAGCATGTTACATAAATAGATGATAAGATTACTTCTTATAGCTGGAAAAAATAAAGTCCGTCTTCCACTAGACACCCCCATTTCATAAAAAGAAAGGAGATAATTCCATAATTCTGTTTGTTACTTTCAGAAAACATAGTTGTTTGAGTTCATAGCTTGCTTTATCACATTCCATCGCTCAGGTATATTCTTCAAACTTCTTATTTGGGCTTCAACTCTAAAGGTAAGTCCATATGAAGTCACTGTACCACCTCAATCATAATTAATGACATGGTTTCTCTTCACCCCTCTGCAATATAATAATACATTGCTTGACTCTTGAATGCTGAGAACAAACTGAGGGCTGATGGGGGTGGGGGAGCAGAAGGGGGGAGAGAGGCATGGAGGGGGGCACTAGTGGGGATGAGCACTGGGTGTTATATGGAAACCAACTTGACAATAAACTATTTGTAAAAAAAAATAATAATACATTGCTTGAATTGTAGTCAGCAAGGCCTTTACTCTCCTTATGTTTCAACTGTTTGCATGGGAAACTTCCGTCTTACGTAACAAGTTAATTAAAAAAAGGAACAACATTATTTATCTTTGCCTTATTAACTGTACCTAGCAAAGTAGCCTATACTTACATGTCCTGAAGTAATAAAATTAATGAAATTAAACAAAGCTGAATTTGAGAGGGTTTTTTTTTCCCCAAAGGGCTGTAAAAAATAACTAGAAAATGAACAAGTGTTTCTAAATAGTGTCTTCTGACAAATAAGAAAAAATGTGTAATACACTTTATATTTACAATAGAACTTATAAGTCTAAATTTTCAGGTACAGTGGTAGTAGAGGTGGAGTAGAAAGTAATCTCTTATGGGCCTCTTGGGTGGATCAGCCGGTTAAGGATCTATCTGACTCTTGATTTCGACTCAGGTCATGATCTCACAGGTTATGATATGGAACCACACTTCAGCTATCAGCACAGAGCCTGCTTGGGATTCTCTCTCTCCTTCTCTCTTTGTCCCTCACCTGCTGATGCACTTGCATGCTCTCCCCATCTCTCTATCTCTCCAAATAAATAAACAGACTTAAAAATTGATTATGAGAAGGCAAAAATGGTCTTTTTTTTAGTTTTTACAGTACAAATGGAATAAAACTGCTAAAATCTATAAGGACAATTTGACAATATGCATCAAAGTTTTTAAAATGGGCATTCTCTAGGTCTAAACAGTTTCATTCTAGAATTTTAACCGAAAGAGATGAGTAGAAAAATATGCACAGGAACGTAGCTATAATAAGTTCACCATTGAATTGTGTATATCATTAAAAAATTTTTGGCAAGCCAGATTTCTCGAAATAAGGGTTTGATTATAAGCATTACGTTGTATCAGAGCATGGGTGCTGAAGCCAAATAGCTTAATCAAAATCGGGCTTGATCACTTTGCACCTGTGATCTTGAACAAACATCTTAACCTTCCTATGCTTATTTCCTTGATTGTAAAATACGGATCAAAACAGTGCTCATTACACAGGGGTGTTGTGAGAATTAAATGTACTATATTGACAGAGTCCTTAAAGTAAGCCTGCTTTATAGAACAAGCTAAACATTAAGCTAAGCTAAATACTCTATACCTAAAATGTCAATAGTGGCTATCATTAAATTTTGGGTTTATAGGCGCGCCTGGGTGGCTCAGTCGGTTAAGCTGCCGACTTCGGCTCAGGTCATGATCTCACGGTTCGTGAGTTTGAGCCCCGCGTCAGGCTCTGTGCTGACAGCTCAGAGCCTGGAGCCTGCTTCTGATTCTGTGTCTCCCTCTCTCTCTGCCCCTCTTTTGCTCACACTGTCTCTCTCTGTCTCTCAAAAATAAATAAAAACATTTTTTAAAATGTTCGGTTTATAGATAATTTTCGATTCCAACTTTTTATTTTATATGTCCTAAATTTTCTGTTAAATACGGACGTTTACTTTGCAAAAAGTATAACAAAGCATTTTAAATAAACATTGTAATGTCAGTTTCTTAAATACTGAGTGGCGGTGGTTGGGATGCAAGAAATAATTATACACATGAATATTTATAGTGAGAAGATTCTTCTTAGTCAGCCTTCTTGCAAAGTGCAGTAACTTTGTAGCATGACTTAAAAGTAACTACCCTTTCTAGAGGTTATTAATTCTTGGCACCTTCTACATAATCCTTCAATTTTCTTGACTTTGCTGAGAATAGGTAGCTGAGTTCAGGGACCATCATGGTGTTAATTTATCACTGGAAAAATGAGAGTTCCTCCAATTCTTCACACATTATTTTCAGTGTCTTTTGACAAAAGGAATGATTATTTCACCTGGGTGAGACAGAAGGACACAATAACACTCAAGAGAGTGGCTATATTTTTTGACATTTGTACAATTTGGGGAGAATACTACCTTCTTTTCATTATTTATTTTTCTAAATATGTCTGGGGAAAAATATGACCATTGGAACATTGAGCATGTCGGTTCTCAGCCTGAACCTCTTAGCAAAAAATTGTAGTATCCTGAGGTACAATAATTTCTGAGAGTGCTTTCACTTCTCTGTCTCTGTAACTTCATGGATAATAGCCAGTATTTAATGAAAATATTTTTCAACTAGCTTCTACCTACTTTTAAGGCTTTTACTTGATTCCTCCATGACATGCTTTATTCTTCTGCTTCTCTTCCTTATACATATTAAAACATTTCAGAATGAATAGATTTTGGTAATAAATTTTACTTGGTGCTGTCAAAGCAAATATTGCAACAGACAAAGTCAAACAAGAAAGGAAAACTTTATTCAAAGCTGTTGCAGTTGAAGAGGCCAGAACTTACCTCTATTGAACAAAGGTGAGAAGCTTTTTAAACACTAAGGAGACAAGGACAGATCAAGGGCTATCTGCTATCTGCATTTGTCAATTAGCTTTACCCAAAGGAAAGTAAACTTTCTCTTATGATCATGACAAGAGATCGTTTTACAACCTCGAGCAAGACTCTGATCTCAGTTGGGTTCTGATCCTCCCACAGAGACTGAGAGATGGGTGCCACCTTCCTTGATGATTAATTACATTTAGCTATCCTTAAGAGCAGAAGGGTCAAGAAAAATTTCTACAACTTATATGAATGACAGAACTAGCAATTAACTTCAGATGTCATTATTTCAAGGGCTGTCTTTACTCATTTTTGCATGAAAACCCAGTTTTCAATGGTCTGTGATCTTCCAAGGACTAGGCTGACTCTTAGGAGTTTGCTCTAAAATAATAAATACAAAGAGTGTCAAGCATGGTGCTCAACACAAGAAAGGTCCTTAATAAGCCTCTGTAACAGGAGGGGCAAATGACACAATTCCTTTCTTGAAAAATCTTAAAGTAATTTTGGCATACACTTTTCACAACAGGAGTCAGATATCTTGGCAATTTATAAAAATGTTATATGTATAAAATGTATCATTGATTATTTCCCTATGAATGCTTAATCTGTTTGTTTTTCCTGAATAAAGACTAGACAGTTGATTTTGTATTTTTCTTAGATTTCCTGGAAAAATCAATCTATGAACCTATAACCAAATTTCACAAAAGAATTCTTGTCCTTACTGCTTGGGAAGACCATTGGCATACTTAATTTTCTTGCTATTTTATTTTATTTCATTTCATTTTTATTTATTATTTTTTAGAAAGAGATAGAGTGGAGGAGAGAGGAGCAGAGGGAGAGAGAGAATCTTAAGCAGGCTCCATGCTCCATATTGGACTTAATTCCATGACCTCGGGATCATGATCCGAGACAAAATCAAGAGTCAGACACTCAACAAACCGAGCCACTCAGGAGCCCTTTAATTTTCTTGCTACTTAAAAAAAAAAAGTTAATAATGACCATCTAAAATGACGTCTGGGTTGTTCATTTGGTTAAGTGTCTGACTCTTGATTTCGACTTGGGTCTTGATCTCAGTTTGTGAGATCGGGCCCCACATCAGGCTCTGCACTGACAACATGGAGCCTGCTTGGGATTCTCTCTCTCTGTCCCTCCCCTGCTTACATCCTCTCCTCTATCTCAAAATAAATAAATTTACATTTTAAAAAAATAATGGCAAATTAAAATGATTTTATTTTCCATAATTTTGAAAACAAATCTCTATACTGTTTGAAGGGAAAAAAAAAAAGATGCTCTTACTTATTTTGTCTGGTCACTTAGTACTTTGAATAGAGCTAAAAAGAGTAACCATTACTCTTGTAAGTTGGGTTCTCCTAGTGTGCTCTTGGGAAGGCAGAGAAAGGGAATAAGAGTGGGTAGACTGAGAGGCTGGCCCGAGATACAGAAGCTGTGAAGCTGGGCTGGCTCTTGAAAGTTATTCTGTGTCATGCTGAGGAGGATGAGTTTATACATTAGAGCTGATTAGTCACTGGATATTAGCTTTCCTGGACACATAGCATATAACACAAAGCTAGACAGCCTTTCAGGTCAAGGGTCTTTTTAGGAAAAGGATGACATCTAGAAGCACTGTCAGAAGTTTGCAGCATACAGATTTCAGTCATGAATAGGGATTGGCTTTGAAAGTTTAAGTAACTATCAGTACTTTATAGCAAATACTTGGTGAAGCCAGCCTTCATTCAAAGCAGCTTATCTTCATAGCCTGTGTTATTAACCACTGTCTCATGGTATATAACCTGACAACAATAGTAATAGTAAAAGTAACAATAACAAATTTTATTCCTATTATTTCAGTAATAATTTTAAAATATTAATTTTGAATAAAGTGGGAAGGATGTTTAGAGAGGTGAGACCAATCTCTGGCTTTGGCCAGATAAAGTATTCTAGGAGTATATGAATACAGATACAAAGAAAGTCTCCCAATACATGAGTCACAGATATCAGGGAAAATGTTGGAAGTCTGCAGAAGTACTGTTCTAACATATCAGACTGAGCAGTGGAAGGAGTGGTTATAGTAATGTTTCCATGGTGCTAAAGAGGTAACAAAGTTGACTGACAACAGTGTTGGCCTTATAGGCAATTAAACATCATTATCTGTGTACAAAAAGAATGTCTCCTGGGAAGGCACAACCCGCCTTCTGAAGTCCAAGAGAAATGTTCTTTAAATCTAAACATAATGAAATAAAGAAGGTTTTCTGTTTATAAATCAAGAATATTGTTTGGGGTTTATGCTGTAACTTATTTCAGAATGTGAGCTAGAAACACCTTGCCAAACATAATCAAAAGCAAAACTGAAAAAATAGAACTTCTTTAGAATTGGAGAAACACATGAACCCCAGCTGTTTTTCTGTGTCCTCCTAAGGGATTTGTTTAGACATATTGTGATCAATACTCTAAGACAATTCAGGGCTTGCTGAAGAGGATTGATTAAACTATACATGGTTTTTAATGAAAATCTATCTTAAATGGACAGCACAATATGGTATCTTTAAAGTTGTAAAGATACTTCAAAGGTAAAGAATAAAAGTTTAATTCCATGTAGTAAATTAAAACACAATATGAATGTTGTCTACTAGATGGCACCCAGATTTTTCAGTCAGGAATCTAGAGTAGTTAATAATATATAGTTATTTTTGGCTCAGTGGACAAGATGCTCTGCATTCACAAAATGTAATCTTAGGAGCCCAAAATTCTTTGCCCTGAGAAATTCAACAATGCAATCTATCAGATAATATGCAGAAACACATTTTTATTGGTCTTCACAACAAAAGCTCTGAAAGGTCAAGTGGCTTGTTAAAAGTTACATGGAGGATCTTTGTTTTAAATTGGATTAGAAGAAAGGCAACTTCACAGAAAAGTCACAAGTAGAAAGCTAAAGGTTGTGTAAAATACTGGACAATTATTTATGGTCATATATGAAAAGTTCTAAAGTTCCACCTAAATTGGGCCTTTAGAACAAATTTTTGTTGTAATAGTCAACAATAAATAATAAATGTTTGACAATTAGCAGTGAGAATGACATGTTTAAAACAGTGCTTTATGAAGAGTATAACATCAGAAATGTATGACAGGCCAAGGTATCAAGAATACCAATCAAGAAACTAGTATATGTTCCTGTTGAGGGTTATTGAACCTGGAATAGAATAATGAGAAAGGAATAAAATCAATATATTGCTAATAATATATATACATGTATATGCATATCTATATATAATCCTCTATATAATGTATATTTCATATACTTTTATATACAGTCTATATATGGAACGTATCTTGATGAATATAGTATATCTATCAAAACTTGTGAATCCAGGCATGATGCTCCAGGCATCATGATTGGTTTAAGATATGCATGTGAATGGCAATGAGAAAGAATGAAATCTGGCCATGTGTAGCAACATGGATGGACCTTGAGGGTGTTATGCTGAGTGAAATCAGTCAGGCAGAGGACAGATACCATATGTTTGCACATATAGGAGGATTAGGAGGAACTTAATGGAGGACCATGGGGGAGAAGAAGGGGAAAAATAGTGGGGGAGAGGGAGGGAGGCAAACCATGAGAGACTCTTGAATGCCGAGAACAAACTGAGGGCTGATGGGGGTGGGGGAGGATGGAAAGGGGGAAGATGGGCATGGAGGAGGGCAGTTGTGCGGATGAGCACTGGGTGTTATATGGAAACCAACTTGACAATAAACTATTAAAAAAAAGATATGCATGTGAATGAAAGCAGGCCAAGGAGACCCTTATGGAATAATGGTGGAACAATAGGGAGAGGGGCTCTTTTGTTCTGGAATTGCTATGTGGATAAAGTANGGAAGGGAAACAACATAAAAAATGAGAAGACTTTTGCAACAACATGGATAGACATAGATAGTAAAATACTAAGAAAAAAAGTCAGAGAAAGACACATAACATATGATTTCATTCATATGTGGGATTTCAGCAAAAACAAAAACACCAAGACCACTATATTACACACCTAAAACTAATATCATATTGTATGTTAACTAACTGGTGTTAAAACAAAAACTTAAAAAACAAGTGGGACTGGGGTACCTGGGTGGCTCAGTCGGTTAAGCGTCTGACTTTGGCTCTAGTCATGATCTCACGGTTTGTGGGTTCGAGCCCCATGTCGGGCTCTGTGCTGACAGCTAGCTCAGAGCCTGGAGCCTGCTTCAGATTCTGTATCTCCCTCTCTCTCTGACCCTTCCCTGCTCACGCTGTCTCTCTCTCTGTCTCTCAAAACTAAATAAAACATTAAAAATTTTTTTAAAAAACAAGTAGGAGGAGAGTCCTATTAGCACTTGAGCCCTGTGTTCAACAATATCTGCAGGTGTATAATCTAGATGTTGAAGTTATATGCACAGATACATGTCACTTTTTAGGCAAACAATCTTCAGAAGATTTCAATCACTGACAGGTGAAAAAATCATTTTTAAGAAAGTCATAAATCCAAGCGAAAAGAATTTCTAGAGAGAGGTGACTGGGTTTTAAGCAGCAATTTTATGTGCTACACAGTTGAAAATGCCATCAATTCTGTATTCATAAGGTTTAACAGCATAGTTTTACTAGAGTAGCACTGCTCATAGTAAGGTCTTAAGAGTTTGTGTTAGACTCTGTGAAGTAGGTAACTGATGAAAAACAAACAGCATATGTTGACAATTGTTTTGAGATAGTAGACGAAGGTGGGGGTGGTGGTGAAAGAGTAGCCAGAGAACTAGCATAGTTGAAAGGTTTATTGAGGAATGAGGGGACCTGAATATCTTTGGAGGTGGAGGCATTGCTGAAGTCAGATCCAGCCAAGGTAGGAAAAAAGGCCTTTGAGCAAAACAATGAAGGTATGTGCATAAATCATAAGGGAATTTATTACAGCAGTATTTATAGTAGAAAACCCTCAAAAAAGTAGGTAATATTAAATAATTATCACAAAATAAATTTAAGTATTTAATATATAAAATACTCATAATAAAATATTATTTGAAAAGACATGATGGATCACACTCTGTATGAAATGGATTGGTCTTGCAAAAATTAGATTGTGTCTTCTCAATTTTCTATAATAATAATTTCTGTAGTAAAATAATTTTTAAAACAAAATGCATGAAAGGCAAAATGGGAATGAGGTATAAATTTATAAAAAAATATAACATTCAAGAGGGAAAGTAGGAAAGTAAACTAAGATATCAAGTGATCTATTTGTCATTTACTAAACTATATAGTGCCAGCTAACAATATAAAAATTATACACATATAATATTTATTTCTCACTTTCATAGAATAAAATGGATTTCTCTTACTCATTATTATTTTTTATATAGAACCCATTACTCTCCAATGTAGATACTCTTTAATTAAATTAATTTAATTTAATTGAGTAAAAAATACACACAGATTAAATCTGGTTCATATGAAGGATAATTTGAGGAGACATAACACCAATATTAGAGAATAATGATATAATTTGAAAAAATTGTCTAGAATAGTATACACATTTCTGGATATTATGATTAATATTCCACTAGCCATCTAAGGAATATTGAAAGAAGAGTCTCTCAATAAGTGCAAACTTTTTTTTTTTTTACAAATAGTTTATTGTCAAGTTGGTTTCCGTATAACACCCAGTGCTCATCCCCACAAGTGCCCTCCTCCATGTTCATCTCCCCGCTTCTCCCCCCCACATCCATCAGTCCTCAGTTTGTTCTCAGTATTCAAGGGTCTCTCATGGTTTGCCTCTCTCCCTCTCCCCCACTACTTTCCTCCTTCTTCTCCCCCATGGTCCTCCATTAAGTACCTCCTAATCCTTCTATACGTGCAAACATATGATATTTGTCCTTCTCTGCCTGACTGATTTCACTCAGCATAACACCCTCAAGGTCCATCCATGTTGCTACACATGGCCAGATTTCATTCTTTCTCATTGCCATGTAGTATTCCAACGTATAGATAAACCACATGTTCTTGATCCTTTCTTCTGTTGATGGACACTTAGGTTCTTTCCATGTTTTGGTTATTGTTGAGAGTGCTGCTATGAACATTGGGGTACATATGCTCCTTTGCATCAGCACTCTTATATCCCTTGAGTAAATTCCTAGCAGCACAATTACTGGGTCATAAGGGAGTTCTATTGTTAAGTTTTTGAGGAACCTCCACACTGTTTTCCAGAGGGGCTGCACCAGTTTACATTCCCACCAACAGTGTAGGAGGGTGTCCGTTTCTCCACATCCTCGCCAGCATCTAGAGTTCTCTGATTTGCTCATTTTAGCCACTCTGGCTGGTGTGAGGTGGTATCTCAGTGTGGTTTTGATTTGCATTTCCCTGATGAGGAGGGATGCCGAGCATCGTTTCATGCGTCTGTTGGCTATCTGGATGTCCTCTTTGGAGAAGTGTCTGTTCATATCTTCTGCCCATTTCTTCACTGGGTTGTTTGTTTTTCGGTGTGGAGTTTGGTGAGTTCCTTATAGATTTTGGATATTAACCCTTTATCGGATATGTCATTTGCAACTATCCTTTCCCATTCCTTGGGTTGCCTGTTAGTTTCATGGATTGTCTCCTTTGCCTTGCAGAAGCTTTTAATCTTGATGAGGTCCCAATCGTTTATTTTTGCTCTTGA
>NW_027533339.1:4722759-4726808 GCF_008692635.1 Crocuta crocuta | reverse complement strand
GTCTGTTGGCCATCTGGATGTCCTCTTTGGAGAAGTGTCTGTTCATATCTTCTGCCCATTTCTTCACTGGGTTGTTTGTTTTTCAGGTGTGGAGTTTGGTGAGTTCCTTATAGATTTTGGATATTAACCCTTTATCGGATATGTCATTTGCAACTATCCTTTCCCATTCCTTGGGTTGCCTGTTAGTTTCATGGATTGTCTCCTTTGCCTTGCAGAAGCTTTTAATCTTGATGAGGTCCCAATCGTTTATTTTGCTCTTGATTCTTTTGCTTATGAGGATGTGTCATGTAAGACATTGCTGCAGTGGAGGTCAAGGAGGTTGCTTCCTGTTTTCTCCTCTAGGGTTTTGATGGTTTCCTGTCTCACGTTCAGGTCCTTTATCCATTTTGAATTTATTTTTGTGCATGGTGTGAGAAAATGATCTAGTTTCATTCTTCTGCATGTTGTTGTCCAGTTCTCCCAGCACCATCTGTTAAAGAGGCTTTTTCCAATTGTAAACTCTTTCCGGCTTTGTCAAAGATTAGGTGGTTGTATATTTTTGGATCCAATTCTGAGTTCTCAATTCTATTCCATTGCTCCATGTGTTTTTGTGCCAATACCATACTATCTTGATGATGACAGCTTCGTAGTAGAGGGTAAAGTCTGGGATGGTGATACCTCTCGTTTTGGTTTTCTTCTTCAATATTTCTTTGGCTATTCGGTGTCTTTTCTGGTTCCATACAAATTTTGGAATAGTTTGTTCTAGTTTTGAGAAGTATGTTGGTGCAATTTTGATTAGAATTGCATTGAATGTGTAGATTGCTGTGGGTAGTAATGACATTTTAACTATATTTATTCTTCCAATCCATGAGCATGGAATATTTTTCCATTTCTTTGTGTCTTCTTCAATTTCCTTCATAACTTTTCTATAGTTTTCATCATACAGATTTCTTATATCCTTGGTTAGGTTTATTTCTAGGTACTTTATGGTTTTTTGTGCAATTGGGATCAGTTTCTTGATTTCTCTTTCTGTTGCTTCATTGTTGATGTATAAGAATGCACCGATTTCTGCACCTTGATTTTGTACCCTGCAACTTGGCTGAATTCTTGGGTCAGTTCTAGTAGGCTTTTGGTGGACTCTGTCGGGTTTTCGATGTAGAGTATCATGTTGTCAGCAAAAAGTGAAAGTTTGACTTCTTCTTTGCCTATTTTGATGCCTTTGATTTCCTTTTGTTGTCTGATGGCTGATGCTAGGACTTCCAGCACTATGTTCAACAACAGTGGTGAGAGTGGACATCCCTGTCGTGTTCCTGATCTCAGGGGAAAAGCTCTCAGTTTTTCCCCATTCAGGATGATGTTAGCTGAGGTCTTCTCGTAGATGGCTTTTATGATGTTTAAATAAGTTCCTTCTATCCCGACTTTCTCTAGAGTCTTTATTAAGAAGGATGCTGTATTTTGTCAAATGGTTTTTCTGCATCTATCGACAGGATCATATGATTTTTAACTTTACTTTTGTTGATGTGATGTGTCACATTGATTGATATGGGAATATTAAACCAGCCCTGTAACCCAGGAATGAATCACACTTGATTGGTGGATAATTCTTTTTTATGTGCTGTTGGATTCGATATGCAAGTATCATGTTGAGGATTTTTGCATCCGTATTCATCAAGGATATTGGCCTGTAGTTCTCCTTTTTTGCTGGAGGTCTGTCTGGCTTGGGAATCAGTGGGATGCCGGCTTCATAAAATGAGTCCAGGAGTTTTCCTTTGATTTCTATTTTTTGGAATAGCTTGAGAAGAATTGGTAATTAATTCTGTTTTACATGTCTGGTAGAATTCCCCAGGGAAGCCATCAGGTCCAGGGCTCTTATCTGTTGGGAGATTTTTGATACCTGATTCAATTTCTTCACTCGTTATGGGTCTGTTCAGATTTTCTATCTCTTCCTGTGTGAATTTTGGTAGTGAGTGTGTGTTTAGGAATTTGTCCATTTCTTCTAAGTTGTCCATTTTTTGGCATATAATTTTTCATAGTATTCCCTGCTAATTGCTTGTATTTCTGAGGGATTGGTTGTAATCAGTCCATTTTCATTCATGATTTTGGGTGCTCTCTCTTTTCTTTTTGAGAAGCCTGTCTAGAGGTTTGTCAATTTTGTTTATTTTTTCAAAAAACCAACTCTTGGTTTCATTGATATGTTCAATTATTTCTTTGATCTCTATGTTGTTTATTTCTGCTTTGATTTTTACTGTTTCTCTTCTTCTAATGGGTTTGGGGTGCTCTTGTTGCTCTGCCTCTAGTTCCTTTAGGTGAGCTGTTAGATTTTGCACCTGCGCTTTTTCTAATCTCTTGAAATAGGCCTGGAATGCAATGTACGTTCCTCGTAGGACTGCCGTTGCCGCATCCCATAGAGTTTGGATTGTTGTATTTTCATTTTCATTTGTATCCATATGTTTTTAAATTTTTCTCTAATGGCCTGATTGGCCCATTCATTCTTTAGTAGGGTGTTCTTTAACCTCCATGTTTTGGATGTTTTTCGGCTTCTTCCTGTGGTTGATTTCCAGTTTCAAAACATTGTGATCTGAAATTGTGCATGGAGGGATCTCAATTCTTTTATATTTATTGAGGGCTGCTTTATGTCCCAGTATGTGATCTATCTTGGAGAATGTGCCATGCGCACTTGAGAAGTAAGTGAATTCCCTGGCCTCAGGATGTAGAGTTCTGAATGTATCTGTCAGATCCATCTGGTCCAATGTGTCATTCAAGTTCATTGTTTCTTTAATGATTTTCTGTCTGGTTGAACTATCCATTGCTATAAGCGGAGTATTAAAATCCCCTACTATTAGCACATTCTTATCTCTAAGGTTGTTTCTGTTTGTGATTAATTATTTTAAATATTTAGTTGCTCCCACAATCGGTGCGCAAGCATTTATAATTCTTAGTTCTTCCTGATGGATAGACCCTGTAATTATTATGTAATGCCCTTCTTCATCCCTTGTTATTGTCTTTAATTTAAAGTCCACTTTGTCTAAGTATAGCTACTCCAGCTTTCTTTTGACTTCCTATAGCATGATATATATTACTCCATCCCCTAACTTTTAATCTGAAGTTGTCTTCCAGTCTAAAATGTGTTTCTTGTAGACAGCAAATAGATGTGGTTTTTTTTTATCCATTCTGCTACCCTATGTCTTTTGATTGGAGCATCCAGCTCATTTACATTCAGTGTTATTATTGAAATATGTGGGTTTAGAGTCATTGTGTCCTTTGTGGGATTCATGTTTGTAGTGGTGTCTCTGGTATCTTGCATTCCTTGCAACTCTTCCCTCAGAGAGTCCCCCTCAGGATTTCTTGTAGGGCTGGTTTAGTGGTGACATATTCTTTCAATTTTTGTTTATTTGGAAAGACTTTTATCTCTCCTTCTATTCTGAATGACAGGCTTGCTGGATAGAAGATTCTTGGCTGCATATTTTTTCTGTTCATAACATTGAAGATCTCCTGCCATTCTTTTCTGGCCTGCCAAGTTTCAGTAGATAGGTCTGTCACCACTCTGATAGGTTTCCCTTTGTAGGTTAGGGTCCTTTTCTCCCTAGCTGCTTTAAAAATTCTCTTTTGTCTTTATATTTTGCCAGTTTCAATATGATATGTCGTGCTGATGATGGATTCAAGTTATGTCTGAGGGGAGTTCTCTGTGCCTCTTGAATTTCAACTTCTACTTTCCTCTCCAGGTTGGGGACATTCTTTGCTATAATTTGTTCCAGGACTCCTTCACCACCTTTCCTTCTCTCTTCCTCTTCTGGAATTCCTATGATACGGATATTGTTGCATTTGATTGGATCGCTGAGCTCTCGAACTCTTCTTTCATGTTCCTGGATCAATTTATCTCTCTTTTTCTCAGTTTCTTCTTTTTCTATAATAGTGTCTTCCAAATCACTTATTCTCCTTTCTGCCTCTTCAATCCGTGCATTGGACGCCTCCAGTTTATTATGTATCTCATTTATCGCATTTTTAAATTCACCATAACTATTTTTAAGCTCCATATTGTTTGTAGCCATAGTTTCTCTGATGTCCTCCAT
>NW_027533339.1:4698142-4719380 GCF_008692635.1 Crocuta crocuta | reverse complement strand
TTCATCACATTGAAGATCTCCTGCCATTCCTTTCTGGCCTGCCAAGTTTCAGTAGATAGGTCTGTCACCACTCTGATAGGTTTCCCTTTGTAGGTTAGGGTCCTTTTCTCCCTAGCTGCTTTAAAAATTCTCTTTTGTCTTTATATTTTGCCAGTTTCAATATGATATGTCGTGCTGATGATGGATTCAAGTTATGTCTGAGGGGAGTTCTCTGTGCCTCTTGAATTTCAACTTCTACTTTCCTCTCCAGGTTGGGGACATTCTTTGCTATAATTTGTTCCAGGACTCCTTCACCACCTTTCCTTCTCTCTTCCTCTTCTGGAATTCCTATGATACGGATATTGTTGCATTTGATTGGATCGCTGAGCTCTCGAACTCTTCTTTCATGTTCCTGGATCAATTTATCTCTCTTTTTCTCAGTTTCTTCTTTTTCTATAATAGTGTCTTCCAAATCACTTATTCTCCTTTCTGCCTCTTCAATCCGTGCATTGGACGCCTCCAGTTTATTATGTATCTCATTTATCGCATTTTTAAATTCACCATAACTATTTTTAAGCTCCATATTGTTTGTAGCCATAGTTTCTCTGATGTCCTCCATTTTTTTTTCAAGCCCGGTGATTAATTTTATGATTATTGTTCTAAATTCTTGTTCAGTTATGTTGCTTATATCTGTTTTGAACAGTTCTCTAGCTGTCATTTCTTCCTGGAGTTTCTTTGGAGGATAGTTCTTCCATTNGATTCTTGGCTGCATATTTTTTCTGTTCATAACATTGAAGATCTCCTGCCATTCTTTTCTGGCCTGCCAAGTTTCAGTAGATAGGTCTGTCACCACTCTGATAGGTTTCCCTTTGTAGGTTAGGGTCCTTTTCTCCCTAGCTGCTTTAAAAATTCTCTTTTGTCTTTATATTTTGCCAGTTTCAATATGATATGTCGTGCTGATGATGGATTCAAGTTATGTCTGAGGGGAGTTCTCTGTGCCTCTTGAATTTCAACTTCTACTTTCCTCTCCAGGTTGGGGACATTCTTTGCTATAATTTGTTCCAGGACTCCTTCACCACCTTTCCTTCTCTCTTCCTCTTCTGGAATTCCTATGATACGGATATTGTTGCATTTGATTGGATCGCTGAGCTCTCGAACTCTTCTTTCATGTTCCTGGATCAATTTATCTCTCTTTTTCTCAGTTTCTTCTTTTTCTATAATAGTGTCTTCCAAATCACTTATTCTCCTTTCTGCCTCTTCAATCCGTGCATTGGACGCCTCCAGTTTATTATGTATCTCATTTATCGCATTTTTAAATTCACCATAACTATTTTTAAGCTCCATATTGTTTGTAGCCATAGTTTCTCTGATGTCCTCCATTTTTTTTTCAAGCCCGGTGATTAATTTTATGATTATTGTTCTAAATTCTTGTTCAGTTATGTTGCTTATATCTGTTTTGAACAGTTCTCTAGCTGTCATTTCTTCCTGGAGTTTCTTTGGAGGATAGTTCTTCCATTTCGTCATTTTGGTTAGCTTTCTATCTCTTGTTAAATTTAAAAGCTTGTTGTACACATGGCACCTGCGAGTTCTGCTGTATTAGAAAGGGCTCTTTTGACTGTTCAGGGCCTGTCTGTTCAGGAAGTGTTGTTTGGATGGTGTCTGTTGGTTTCCCTTCTTGAGTGTTTGGCTATTTTTTCCCCCTACTTGTAGTGGTATTTGGGACTCTCCATCATGTGTAGTTTGGCTTGTTTCTTGAGGCAGCCCTGGAAAAGGAAAACAGACAACCACAGAGGGAACACAGGTACACAAACGCACAAACAAAACCTATACACACGTAAACCCAGGCTCAGGTAAAAACAGCTCCAAGAACAACAAAATAGCTATCTGGAGGGGATGGGCGTGGTTTGGTGTAGGCAGATCTTGTCTCCACTGTGTCTGCTGGCCTCCCTGAGGCCTCTCCTTGGTGGTTGTGGGGAGAATAATGGCATTGCCCCCGTCCCTTACAACCAAGCCTTGCAAATCACTTCTTCGGTCAGATCTCCCTGTGCTGAGGATGTAGACAAGGTGGGCTGAGTTCTATGCCCCACACCTCGCCTGTTTCCATGTCCCAGTCCGTGGGCTTTGTTATACTGCCCTGAACAGTCCCGCAGGTCGCTGCTTCCCTGTTGCCTGGGGGTTGAGTGTGGGGTGGGGAAGTGTTGCAGCCTCAGTTTCGCTGGGGCCAAGCAGGGATACAACTTAAGTGCTCGGGGAACATAGCAACTTCAGGTCCATAGAGTCCATGTCACTGCACCGCGCCACCGCTGCTTCAGCGGGCCGCTGTTGCTTGCACCTCTGCCGCTTCACCTGGTGCCAGGACCCCTCCGCAGGCGTTGCTGCCACTTCACCTGGCCGCCGCCACCATGGATGGTCTTGGGCGCAGGGCAGTTCAGTTTTCCCTGGTGCCTTCTGGGACCAGGGCACCTAGTTTAAAGTCAGCACTCTTTCAGAGCTAAAAAAACAACACTGTCTTTCCAAGCCGAGGCTTTTTCTCTTCTCCAAGGAAAGTTCTATGTGCAATCTCAGCTTTTCTTTCCTTTCCCCTAGACTCGCGGCAGCTCACCACCACTCGCTGGTTTATCAGTCACCGCAGCTGCACGCAAGCCGGGTTCCCTTCCCTCCCTCCGTATCTCTGGGTCCCATCCCGCTTTTATCTTCCCCACTTCGCACTCATGCACTTATGAGGTTTCCTTCCCAGTGTACTCTGTCTCTTTCTCTTCCCAAACTCCTGTGGCTCAGTGTCCTATGACTTCAGGCCTTCTCTGTTTGAGAGATAGGTGCAGGCGAAATGTACGGAGCTCTTTACTTTTCCGCCATCTGGCCTCCAACCTCAAGTACAAACTTTTAAAATAAGGGAAATGGATCTTTAAGGGTTTTTTTTCAGATTTTGGAAAATATTGGCTTTCATTCTTTCAAAAATTTTTTCTGACCCCATGCACCCTTTTCCAGCTTCTTTTCACATCCAATTATACTTACGTGAGGCTTCTTGATGTTTCCCACAGGACTTTGATAATCTTTTAACTTTTTTTCCATCTTTCCCCTCTATGTTTACTTTGTCTATTTTCTATTTCTTCTTATCTACTAATCTTTGAAAATATAATTTCTAGCTCCAAACGGTCAGTGTAAATCTTAGTTCTAGTCCGTGTATATCCCTATTCAATATGTGAAACCTTTCTTCCAGCTTTTTGAACATATGGAATACATACTGAATTCAGGTGTAATGATTGTTTAAATGTACTGTTCTGCTAATTCTTACAGGAGAGTCAGTTCATTTATTTTGCATCAGCTTAAGATTTTAGAAGTAGAACAGACCTGTGAAGATATTCTTTACCACTTCCCCTACACCAACCACTATTATGAGAAGAAAATTGATATTGAGGAAAATATCAAAACTTCTAAAACTTCTGTGTTACTGATTCAAATAGAGATTCAATTTCTTTAATGTCTTTATTTTTTTATTTTGAGAGACAGAGACGAAGAGTGAGCAGGGGAGGGGCAGAGAAAGAGGGAGACACAGAATCTGAAGGAGGCTTCAGGCTCTGAACTGTCAGCACAGAGCACCACGTGGGTCTCGAACACACAAACCATGAGATCATGACCTGAGCTGAAGTCAGATGCTTAACCGACTGAGCCACCCAGGCATCCCTCAAATTGAGATTCATTAGCCCCACTGCTTCAAACTCCTATTCTATGATATTTATTCTCATCCATACATACAATAGCCCCTTCTCCAATGCAGACAACTTCTTGAATTTTTCCATCTGGTTGCATCAAAATTATCCAAATCTTATTAAATTCACTCATCATTTTTCCACTTCTGTCAAAAAGTAGACTTCTGTCACCACCATTGCTTATTTTGGTGAATAACCAAAATTATCAAAAGTCTACCCATCTAATCCAGAAATTTTGGATTTTTTTCCCCAATGAACCTATTGCTTATCCAAAACACAGCAATCACACATTCAGTTTGAGTTGGATGCCGCAACAACATTTAAAATTTGCTCCAGTCATCCACTTGAACACTCCTTTATTTTTCTGTCATGCAAATAACAGCAAAGATGCTGAAAATCTTAATGAAATTTGTTTGTAATCATATTTATTCGAAGTTATCATTTAAAAACATACAATAATATATGGTTATAAAGCTATTGATTTTAGAAACAAATGGAGTTCTTTTGCAATAGTATAATTTATCACATATCTTTTTAATAGCATCTAACTAGCTTTTCACATCTAGACATTGAATTCATTTTGATTTCTTCACTGAATTGTTTTCCTTACACCTTGTACACAGAGTTTGACAGATATTTTTATTTCAAAATACATATATGCTTAGTTTAGTTTGACTAGAATTCTAGCTTCACTTTATATTAAAATAAACTTTTAAAACAGAAACTTGACAGATAAAATTCTGTCAGGCTTTCTAGGATGGAATCTGAAGTTATTTGATGCCTTCACCATTCTTTTCTCTCTTTATAATTTTCTGGTGAATTTTTGTATTTTCTGTCTTGTTATATAACCTATTTCACATATACTTGTCAGATTTTTTCTGAACACATATCAGTAAGAAGGACACAGCACTGTGAAATAAAGAGTTTACATAAAGACATAAAACTATACTATCATAAAAAGAATCACAGTTTTCATGGCATTTAAAAAATACCTATTAAAACTTCATATTTATTAAGTACGTCCTTCACTGCCTATTACATTTGTTTTTGTCTTAGGTAGAAAAAAAGTGCCTTGCTACAAGTAGCAAAGTAAAGTCTATGTTTATAGGAAAAGAAAACAGAACTGTGTTCTTTTTTTTTTATTATTACTCCTAATTCAAGAAACTAAGTAGTATGAGTCCCAGAAGTGCTTTAACGAAATGTTGAATTTTGTTCAGAAATGGAAACACATATAATAAATGAACACTATGTGTAAAGGGAAGAAGGACATTCTAAACAACTTCTGACAGGAAAAAAATTCAACAACAAATGTAGATGTTTATGGTGCTAAATAGTCTATTGAGAGTAAATTACAGACTGTTGAAGGTCAGTGTTCCTCCTCTGAGAACGATTGGAAAAGGAATCAAATGTCTATCCTATCTCTATTCATGGAACATAGCTATTCAGTGTTTTCTTAATGTACTTTTCTCTATCAGAGCCTTAAGATTGGAACAATATTTTCACCTATTCAGCTATAAAAAACACAAGTTTATAAATTAATTTCAAGCATGGTGTTTTTAAAATGACACAAATACAAGGTAGAAAATATTAAACATAATGGCTTTGCTTGTGAGCTACTACTGTTTCAGAGCTGCAGTAAAACAAAATGGAATAAAGCAAAGCAAAATGGTAAAATACTGGCCTAAGGACTAAGAATCATAGCCACACTCCTGGGCCTGTTATTTTTTTAAGAGTAATACAACTCACTGTGTGTTCTAGGAAGAACAACCAGAATAGAAAAAAATCTCAAAACTATAGTTTTCAAAAATAGATGAATGCATTACTTGTCAAGATTCACTAACAAATATGTATTCATCCATATTAAAGAGAAAAAGTAATCTCACAGACCCCAGGAATTAAACTTTGTTTTCTACTATGTTACCTGAGTAAAATATAAAACCATGGTTTATCATTTTTATATAGCTGAATTCTCAAACTTGGCAGAAAATAATATACTTTTATTTTCCTGAAACAACTTTTTTTTTTTACCTTGAGACATTATTTCTGACAAAGAGCTGAAAATGTATTTAGCCAGTTCAAGAATAACTTGTTCAAATTTACTATTATCTAACAATTTCATGTTTAAATGCAAACAAAATCTAAATGTCTTTCTTCCTCATTCTCCATGTTCCAAATGAGGGTTTTTCTTTCAGCAATCTGTCATTTAAATAATTTCTACTCTATGGTATGTTATTCCAAAATACTAAGGGCGATCAATAAGGGAAGATAAGGAGTTCAGGCTAGGAAAAGAGGCATGTTAAAAATGGTAGCCACATTTCTTTGTTGTAGGAATAGTATTCACTCCACTACACAGAAATTTTAAAAAATATACTATTTATCTCTCTATATCTATAACCTATGTATCTGTTTTTATGTTAGCTTTGTGTAAGTGATGTTTGAGAGAAATACATATTTCAAAAGATATATTTGATACTTTAAATTTTACTAAATTGATTCTTCAAATTTTATGGGTGTGCCTAAGCTCTTTATTTTCATCCATTATTTTTTCCTGGTAATTCAATAACTTCCATTAATAATGATAATATTACTATTTATTATTACTACTAACAAATTATCATTAAAATAGCATATATTTCACTGAAAAATTCCTCTTTTATTTTATATTCAAATTTTAACTACCTTAACACCTATTTAGATTAAATTCAGATGTTTCATTGAAACCTTACCAACCACAAGCTAATTCAGTTGACTCCTGCGTCCTCTTTACATTCCCTGTGGTTTTTACAAACACTGGCTTAGTTTCTGGCACTACAAAGGTGCACCAGGCTCATTTTACATATCTCCCTTCTCAGTTCTAGAATCAGTCATTTCTCCAAGAAACTCAAGTTCCTTCTATTGAAGAATAATATTAGAAACCAAGATGCAGACATTAGGTGCTCATTATTACTGGATTTTTGCTGCTAGAGCAAAGAAACACATGTGTGTATGCTAACCCATGAATATACACATATCTATACATTTTTTGTATCCATCTATATCTATATTAATAATATATCTAATTAATAATCATGAGCTCACACTGACATATCTGAATATACACATATCTATACATTTTTTGTGTCCATCTATATGTATATTAATTAATACATCTAATTAATAATCATGAGCTCATACTGACATATCTGAATCTAATTTATTATCGTGTAGATAATTTTATCATCCTCTTGCTCATACTTCTCAAATCAACAGTGAGAAAACTAGTTGATCTCTTTACTTAATTGTTCAATTCCATGACACATGTTTAGTGATTTCAGAATTGTGAATGCTGACCTCCATGGGAAACGACTTTATCAACTCAACTGGAGAACCGTGTTTATATACTATTCCTTTTGCATGTAAATGTAGAGACTTCACTTATTTCCAGAATTACATAGGTTAGTGAGGGTGTTTCATACATTTGTAATACAGTTAAATCTTCTGCCACATCCTACTTTCCACCCTCTGACCCCCTCATTTCTGAAATTATTTTTTAAATTTGCATACATTAAGGTCTAATCTTTGTGCTATAAAGTTTTATGACTTTTAACAAATACATAAGGCCATGTATACCACCATTGCAGTATCATTCAGGATAATTTCAATGCCATAAAATTATAGTATGCTTCGCCAAATCAATACCTCCCATTCCAAATCCATGGCAACCATGAATATGTTTACCATCTCTATAGTTTTGACTTTTCCAGAATATTATATAGAGGGACTTATGCATTAAGTAGCATTTCTGATTGGCTGCTTTCACTAATTTAAGATTCATCCATCTTTTGTGGCTTATTAAGTCATTCTTTTTTTATTGCTGAATATATTCTATTGCGTGAATATACCATATTTGTTTACCTATTATCTTATTGAAAGAAATATTGATACCACTTTTTGGCAATTTTGAATAAAGCTGCTATAAATTTTGGTGTGCATGTTTTATTGTGCATTTAAGTATTTAAACCATTTGGGAAAACATCTAGGAGTACCACCACCAGATTGTATGGTAGTGTTATCTTTAACTTCATAAGAAATTTCCAACTTTCTTCCATAGTAGCTGCACTTTTTTGCGTTTCCACCAGCAATAAATGAGAGTTACTGTTGCTCAGTATTCTTGAAAACAAATAGTATTCTTTTTTTTTAAACCATCTATCAAGTGTGCAGTGGTATCACATCGTTGTATTAATTTACATTTCTCTAAAGACATTGATGGTTAGCATCTGTTCCTATGCTCATTTACTATTTGTATATCTTCTTTGATGAGGTGTTTATTCACTTCTTCGGCCCATTTTTTTAATTGGGTTGTTTGCTTTCTTGCTGAGTTTTAAGAGTTCTTTGTAACATTTTTGATTAGTGTCTTTTATGAAATTTGTGTCTTCAAATATATTCTCCCAGTTGTGGCTCATCTTTCATTCTTTTAACAGTGTATTTAACAGAGCAGAAGTTTTTAATTTTACTAAGTGAAACTTATTTTGTTTTATTGGATCTTGCTTTTGGTGTTATATCTGAGAATACATCAAACCCCAGGTTACAAATTCTCTTGTTTTGTGTTGTTTTTAGAAAGTTGAAAGGTTTTGTGTTACATTTAATGTGTCATCCATTTTTAATTAATTTTTATGAAAATCTGTGCTCTGTGTCTAGGTTCCTTTTTTGCACATAGATGGCCAGTTGCTCCAGCACCATTCATGTGTTTCTTTGTCAAAGTCTAGCTGGCAATATTTGAGTGGGATTACTTATTGGTTACTATAGTTTTACTGTCGTTAAGTGTGAGAATTGATGAGTATAAGTTCTTCAAACTTTTATCTAGGTGTTTGCCTTTCCATATGAATTTTAGAACCAGTTTTTATTGTTGTTGTTATTTGTCTTGTTTTAATATCTGCAAAATATTGTGCTAAAGTCTTGCTTTGTTGTTTGTTTTTTAACTACAAGTTTATTGAGTTTTACCAAAAGCTTTCCTACCATTAATTGATATTATTCCTTAGCCTCTTGGTGCAGTTTACAGAGATTAAATTTCAGATATGAAATCTACCTTTCAAACCAGGAATAAATCAGCTTAACTGCTATAGCATTCAGTCTATGGATAAAATTAGAGGGGTGCCGGTGGCTCAGTTGGCTAAGTATTTAGCTCTTCATTTTGGCTCAGGTCATGATCTCAAGGTTTGTAGGATTGAGCCCCACTTTGTCCTATCAGCACACAACCTGCTTGGGATTCTCTCCCCTTCTCTTTCTAACCCTCTTTCACTCACACACTCTCTCTCCTCTCTCTCAAAATAAATAAATAAATATTTAAAAAATAAAATTAGAAAAAAACTATTATTTTAACAAAAGTGAGTATTCTAATCCATGAACATAGACTATCTACTTATCATTTAGATATTCTTTGATTTATTTTATCAATATTTTAGGTTTCCAAACATATTTTGTTATATTTACACCTTTGTATTTTGTTATCTTGGTTCTATTATAAATTACATTTTAGAATTCCAAACACCATTCTTTCATTGATGATTGTTATGGGTAGAATGTGTTTTTCCCAAAATTTATATGTTGATGCACCAATCCTCAATGTGATTTTATTTGGATATATGGCCTTTATGAGATAATTAAGGTTAAATGAGGTCAGAAGGGTGGAACCCTAACTAATAGGATTAGTGTTCCTAAAAAGGAGACATTAAGTCAATAAAACTAAAAGACAGCCTAAGGAATAGAAGATATTTATAAACAACATATCCAATAAAGGGTTAGTATCCAAAATCTATAAATGATTTATCAAACTCAATACCCAAAAAACAAATAACCTAGTTAAGAAATGGGTAGAAGGCAAGAATAGACATTTTTTTCCCAAAGATATCCAAATGGCTAATAGATACATGAAATGATGCTCAACATCACATATTATCAGAGAAATATAAATTAAACCCACCTCACATCTGTCAGAATGGCCGAAATTAAACTTTTTCCTTTAATATTTATTTATTTTTAAGAGAGAGAGAGAGGGAGAGAGAAAGATGAGGAAGAGAGAGAGGGAGACACAGAATCTGAAGCAGGTTCCAGGCTCTGAACTCTCCTCACAGAGCTTGACGCTGTACTTGAACTCACAAACCCTGAGATGATGATCTGAGCCAAAGTCAATGCTTAATTGACTTAGACACCCAGGCACCCTTGAGTGGCTAAGATTAACAATGTAATAAATGACAGGTGTTGGAGAGAATGTGGAGAAAAGAAAACCCTCTTGCCCTGTTAATGTAAATGCAAACTGGTGCCGCTACTTGGGGGAATAGTATAGAAATTCCTCAAGAAACTAAAAATAGAACTACCTATGATCCAGCAGTTGCACCGTTAGGTATTTACCCAAAAGATACAAAAATACAGATTTGAAGGAGTACATGCACCCCAATGTTTATAGCAGCATTAGCAACAATAGCCAAACTATGGAGAGAGCTCAAATGTCCATTGACTGATGAATGGATAAAAAAGATGTGGTATAAATATACAGTGGAATATTACTCAGTCATATAAAAGAATGACATCTTGCCATCTAAAGTAACATAGATGGAGTTAGAATATATTATGTATGCAAAATAAGTCAAAGAAAGACAAATGCCATATTATTTTACTCATATATGGAATTTAAGAAACAAAACAGATGAACATATAGGAAAGGGGGGAAGAAAAGAGGGGGAAACAATCCAGGAGAAACTCTTAATGATACAGAACAAACTGCAGGTTGATGGAGGGAGATGGGCTATATGGGCGATGGGTACTAAGAAGGGCACTTGTGATGAGCACTGGGTGTTATATTAAGTGATGAA
This sequence comes from Crocuta crocuta, assembly GCF_008692635.1. Classification (NCBI taxonomy): domain Eukaryota; kingdom Metazoa; phylum Chordata; class Mammalia; order Carnivora; family Hyaenidae; genus Crocuta; species Crocuta crocuta. The sequence goes on along the minus strand of NW_027533339.1, from coordinate 4,708,843 downwards.
TCTCTGAATTCTATTCCTGAAATCAATCTTGTGCTGTATGTTAACTAAAATTACATTTAAAAAAAAAAGCAGGGGTAAAATACTAGGGAGTGCTCTTTCTTTCTGTCTGTCTTTCCATCTCTCCCATGTAAGAACACAGCAAGAAGACATCTGCAAACCAGAAATGAAGCTCTCAGCAGACCCTTAACCATGCTGACCTCAGAATTCTAGCCTCCAAAACTGTGAGAAATAAATTTCTCAAATTTCTCAACATTGGTTGTTTAAGCCATCCAGTCTGTGATATTTTGTTAAGGCAGACTAAGCTGACTAAAACACCAGTGTATAGGAAAAGAAATAATTTTTGTATATTGGTCTTGTATCCTGAGACCTGGGGACCTTGCTATACTCATTTGATTTGATAGTTCCAGGCATTTTTAAAAACTAGATTTTTAGAGATTTCTACATATACAAGCCTGCTATCTGCAAATACATACTTTTACTTATTTATTTCTCGACTTACAAACTGTATACGTTATTTCTTTTTTCTATTTATTGCACTAGCTAGTATTCCAGTATATTGTTTAAATGAAAGTGGTAACAGACACCCTTTTTTTGTTCCTCATCTCAGGGGGAAAATTGTTTCTTACCATTAAATATTATGTCAACTGTAAGGTTTTCTGTAGATGGTCTTTATGAAGTTGAGGAAGTTCTTTTAGATTCGTACTTTGCTGAATTTTTTTTACCACAAAAGGATGCTGGGTTTGTCCAATACTTGCTGCATCAATTATTATGATCATATGATTTTTCTTCTTTAGCTTGATGATGTGTTGGCTTACACTGAGTGATTTTCAAATGTGAAACCAGCTTTGAATACCTGTAATACAACATGTTTGCTTGTGGTATGTGACCCTTCCCATACACTGTTGGACTAAGTTTTCTAATATACTGTTGAGGATTTTGCATGTAGTATTCTTAAGATATAGTGAGCTGTATTTTCTTTTGTAATATATTTAATTATATCTTCTTGGAGAATTGATTCATTTATCATTATATAATGCCCTTTCATCCTTGAAAATCATTTTTCTGAGGTCAGTTTTGTGTGAACTTAATAAAGCTACTTCAGGTTTCTTTTGAATGAATTAAGAGGTGTTTCTTCTGTTTCTAATTTCTAAAAAAAATTCCAGAAAATTGCTATATTTTTTCCCTTAAATATTTGGCAGAATTTATCAGTGAAACTATTAGCTTGGTGTCTTTCTTATTTGGAAGGTGATTAATTGTTAATTCAATTTGGTTAATAATTATGGGTCTGTTAGGATTATTTGTTTCTTTTCATTTGTGTTTTTGGTAGTTTTGTCTTTGTAGCATTTCAAACAAGTTATCAAATTTGGTGAACATTTGATTTTTCACAATATTTGTAATACCCTTTCAGTGTCCATGGGATCACAAATAATGACCCTTCCTTCTTTTCTAATATTGTTGATTTTCCTCTTATTTTTTTTTAATTTAGCTTGAGTGGAAGCATATCAATTTCATTGATTTTAAAAAATGAAACAGATTTTGGATTCTTTAATTTTTCTAACAGTTTCTATTTTATTGAATTCTGTTCTAATTTTTTATTAGGCTTTCTTTTTGCTTGCTTTAGGTTTAAATTGCTACTCTTCCTCTAGTTTTCCTAAAGTGGAATCTTAAGTTATTTATAGTAGATCTAATGTAGATACCTTTAAAGCTATGAATTTCTTTTTAAACATTGCTTTCACTGTATCCCACAAACTTTGATAAGTTATATTTCAATTGATTAAAAATTTACAAAATATCTCTTGAGACTTTTTTCCAATTCATGTTTTTAAAAATAGATAGTTATTTAATTTCCAAATATTTTATGATTTTCTGGATTTCCATTAGTGATATATACTTTCATTCCTTTGGCTTAATTTGGTGATTGTTCCAAGGGAACTTGGGAAGAATATATACTCTGTTGTTGTTGGATGGATTATCCTGTAAATGTTAGTTTAAACATTATTGTTAGAATTGTTCACATCATCTAAATCTTTATGTATTTTCTTTCTGTTTGATTTGTCAATTATAGAAGGGTGATGTGATATTCCAGTATAATAGTGGATTTTTCTTTTTTTCCTTTTCTCTTAAAGTTTTATCAGTCTCATGTTTTGATGCTCTGTTGTTAGGTTCATACATATATATGATTGTTATGTCTTCCTGGAGAATTAACAAATTTATTATTATTTAATGTTCCTTTTATTCCTGTAATCTTCCTCATTCTGAAGTCGGCTTTGTGTGGAAGTAATATAGCCACTCCAGTTTCCTTTTTATTAAATTGAAGGATAGTTGTCATACATGTTGTATTAGTTGTAGGTGTATAACATAGTGATTCAACAACTATAAATTTGACTATGCTCACCACAATAAGTGTAGCTACCATCTGTTAGCATACAAAAGTATTACAATATTATTACTCTCCAACATTCTTTCAAGTCCTATTAGCATGGTGTATCTTTCTCCATTCCTTTACTTTAACCTTTTTGAGTATGTATTTTTAAAATGAAAATAGTTAACATAAGTTGGATTCTTTTTTTAAATGATTTTTTAAAACGTTTTATTTATTTCTGAGAGAGAGAGAGACAGCATGAGCAGAGGAGGGTCAGAGAGAGAGGGAGATACAGAATCCTGAACAGGCTCCAGGCTCTGAGCTAGCTGTCAGCACAGAGCCACATGTGGGGCTCAAATCCATGAACTGTGAGATTATGACCTGAACCAGAGTCAGACATTTAACTGGCAGAGCCACCCAGGTGCCCTATAAGTTGGATTATTTTAAATTTAATCTTATAATCCTTAACTTTAATTGTATTTGCATTATTCACATTTAAAGACATTGGCTTAGTTAGGTTAATTTCCACAATGTCTGCAACTTTTTTCTACTTGCTGCATGTTTTTTCCTGGTATCTATTTTATTTTATTTTGTATTTTTCAACTTTTTGTTTAAACTCTAGTTAATATATAATGTAATATCAGTTGCACGAGTAGGATTTAGTGATTCATCACTTACGTATAACAAACATGCAGTGCACAAGACAAGTGCCCTCCTTAATACCCATCACTCATTTAGCTCATCCCCCCACCCATCTCTCCGCTATCAATCCTCAGTTTGTTCTCGATAGTAAAGAGTCTCTTATGATTTGCTTCCCTCTCTCTCTTTTTTTCCCCCTTCCCATATATTCATATGTATTGTGTCTTAATTTCCACATGAGTGAAGTCTGGTGGTATTTGTCTTTCTCTGACTGACTTATTTCACTTAGCATAATACATTCTAGTTCCACCCATGTCATTGCAGCAAGATTTCATTCTTTTTCATGGCTGAATAATATTTAAGTATATATCGATATATCTATATAGATATATATCACATCTTTTTTATCCATTCATCTGTTGATTGGCATCTGGGCGCTTTCCATAATTTGGCTATTGTTGATAATGCTGCTATAAACATTGGGGTGAATGTGCCCCTTCAAATCCTGGTATCTTTTTAAAATATCTATTCTGTCATATCTATTTTTTTATTTTTAAGATTTTTAGAAACTGTCCTAGAGTTTAAAAGTATATATTTTAAACCATTGGAAGTCCACATTCAAGGAATAGTATATGTGTAATGCAGATGCCTTGTAACAGACCTTACAATTCATCCCTCAGACTACTCATGATATTGTTTATTATTTTTACTTGTACAAATGCTATTATCATCCACTGTAATGTTACTATTATTACTCTTTACAAATATTTGTTTTAATTCAATAAGAATGAGAAAAATAAAATATTTCTTTGTCTCCGTTCATGTTTTTTTATTCACATAGATTCAAGTTTCTGACCTATATTTTTTCTGCCTGAAGAACTCATTGTGACATTTCCTGCAACATCTGCTGACAATGAATTCCTTTAGTTTTGTTTGTCTGAGAAAGTCTTTTGTCCTTTACTTTTGAAAGGTAATTTCAATGAATACAAATTTTGCTATTTATAATTGTTTTTTTCAATACTTTTAAGTGTTTCACTTTATTTTCTTCTTGCTTGAATGATTTCTGAATAGATGATGGCTGTAATTATTTCCTTTGTTCTTCCATGATAAAGTTTTTCTTTCTATCTTTTTTCACGAATTTTCCCTTTGTTTTTGGTATCTTACCGTTTGAATATAATCTGCATAGGTATGAGTTTTTGATAAAACTTTTTTAGCATTTATCCTGAATGGTATTTTTGGAACCCCTAAATAGTATATGTCCTTAATTTTGGGAATTTCACAATTATTATTAATTGAACTATTTTTGCTCCCTTTTTACCCCTCTCCTTCAAGTCAATCCAATTCTATATATGTAACATCTTTTGTAATTGCTCCATAGCTCTTGGATGTTTTGCTTTGTACTTTTCTTCTTCTTTCTCCTCATATTTCAGTTTGGAAAGTATCTGTTGACTTACTCTACAACATCTCTGAACCATTCTTTGACCATGCTGAATCTCCTAATGGGTACATTGAAACACTCTTCATTCCTTGTTACATTGCTTTTGTGTTCTAATATTTGCTTTTGATTCCTTATTAGAGTTTTCATATCTCCTTACATTACCCATTCAGTTTTCTCTCTCTTTTTTAATGCTTATTTATTTTTGAGAGAGACAGAGACAGAGTGCAAGCAAGGGAAGAGCAGAGACACACACATACAGAATCCAAAACAGGCGCCAGACTCTGAACTGTCAGCACAGAGCCTGATGCAGGGCTCAAACTCATGAACTGCGAGATCATAACCTGAGCCCAAGTCAGAGGTTTAAATGACTGAGCCACCCAGGTGCTCCTTATTACCCCTCTGTGCTAACATGCAGTCTGCTTTTTCAAACTTAGAGCCTTTTAATATATTAATCATTTATTTATTTATTTTAAATTTCCTTTTTGATAATTCCAAGATCTATATGATACATGAATATAGTTTTCATGAATGTTTTGCTCTTAGATTGTGTTGTTGTTGTTTTTTTTTTTCTGGTTAGATGGCATGCTTGTAATTTTTTGTTGAAAGCAAAAATAGACATGTTGTATCAATTACTGATAAGAGAGGCTTTTTGTGAAATAGAATTCTAGGATTTGGGTTCATTTTAATAATGCAGTTATAGGTGACAGTCTTCAAATTCAACTTATTTATTTTTGTCTTATCTCTTGACCCTGGCTAGACTGAACTATCCAAATCAGAGAGTCTGTGTTTTGCAGCTCATTTCATTATAATTCAGTTATTATAATGCACCCTATTTGTTGTAAGGTATGGTATAGAGAAAGGGAAGTGCTGTATAAACTTCAGATTAAATTTCAATTTTTTTTTAAATTTCAATGTTTTAATAGGATTGTGTCTTGGGCCTGTGATCCTCATAAGTGTTTCTCCAATGGCATAGTATTGTTAGACCTCCCTTTCCAAAGGAAAATCACCAAGAACAAAGCCCACAAAACACAAAACGAGTTGGTTATTCAGGTTTATTTCAGTAAGTCCAGATGGCCCCTCCAAGCACCCAAAAAGTCTTCAGAAGAGCGCCCTGCTGATCCATAGCTCAGGGTTTATGTAGGGAGAGGGATGAAGCCGGTGTACAGAAGTGAGAATCTTGCAGTTAGAGGTGGGGGTTGCTTAACAGTTGCTTGAAGAACATGTTTGACCGTTCTAATCACAATGTCCACTAAAGGTTTAGATCTCAGGGGCTTGCTGGAACCAGGAAGAGCTACGTTGCTCAGTCCCTGACATTTTACCTGAATAGAATTTGAGATCAAACAATGGTTGGTATTTCCTCATTTGCAAGCCCCTCACCTTTTGACCCAAGAGAGTTTTTACATTATCACTTTCCACCTCTCCATACTCTCTTCTTTGAAATCTTGACAAGAGCTGACCCCCATTAGGTAAAACAGAAATGCAGAGCAGGCTGGGAGAAGAGAAATGCACTTGTCCCAGATGAGGTTAGACTCTGGTACAGTCGTTTGTCTTGAGGAAAGACCTTTATCATAGAGAAGGCTCTTGCAGTGTTTCATAATGATTACCCTTTCCTTTCCCTTACGACAGCTAGGAGGTCCTCTTTCAAATCTTCCAAGTGAGAACCTGGTAGGCCTCGGAAAGGTGTCAACCCCAAAAATCTGTGGTAACCTGATTAATACTTCGGTCCAAAGCAATTTCTTACCCTCATGCTAATCAATACTCAACTTTCAATGACTATTGAAATTGTCATATTATATTCATAATATTAGTTAAATGTTCTTTTCCTTTTTTTGTCTCAGCAGTTTCTGTTCCAGACCTGCACATGTTGGCTGTGCCTCTGGATGCACCTCTGTTTCCAGATTTTGAAGTAGCAGTTTGGCCTGTAACTTAGTTCTTTGATAAGTCTCAAAATGTCATTAATTTCAGTTTTTCCAGTTTTTCTTCTTGGAAGGATATAAGTGATAACTTTCAAGGTCTTTAGAAGATGGAACTGAACCAGAAGCCCTCTAGTTATCATTTATGTATTTGCTTTGCAAAACTATATTGGTAGATCATTTTAGCAATTGTTAGCAACTAGCTTTACAACTGAATAGAGTTCTAAAAAATCATTTATAATACGCTTAAGACTGTTTTTTTATTGTATGAGCTCATTTATATGTAGAATCAAAAAGAAAAAGAAGAAACCAAACTCATAGAAAGAGATATCAGATTTGTGGTTACCAGAGATGGGGGTAGATGAGGGGGAATGGGAGGAAGGGGGTCAAAAGGTACAAACTTCCAGTTATAAGATTAAGTAAGTACTGGGGATATAATATACAACATGATGACTATAGTTAACACTGCTGTCTGGTATATAAGAAAGTTGTTAGGAGAGTAAATCCTAAGAGTTCTCTTCACAAGGAGATTCTTTTTCCTTTTCCTTGGTTTTATTTTTCCTTTTTAATATATCTATATGAGAAGATGGGTGTTAGCTGAACCTATCATGGTAATTGTTTTTTTACAATATATGTAAATCAAACTGTCATGCTATATGCCTTAAACTTATACAGTGATGTATGTAAATTATATCTCAATAAAACTAGAAACAAAAAGGATTGGTATGGAGGATGTTTCATATGTAAAAGACTGGAACCCCTACTTCAAATAATGGATTTCCAAAAAGATGAAAACCATTTTCTCAAATAAGAGAGAAAAATGTCAGGTGTAATATGTATATTGAGGCATAAAACAATTCCCCCATTTCCAAGCAGATAATCATACTCAACACATCAATGGAATGAAAAAAGGAAAAGGAAATAGTTAACTGTCTATATATAGTCTATGAGCTCCTACTGTTTGCCAGAACCCATGCTAGGCTTCTTAACATATGTTATCATCTACCAGGTGAGGTGGGTATTATTTTTATTCTCATTATACAGATGAAGAATCTGAAGCTCAGCAAGGTTAAGTTACTTGCCCTTACTTACACAGCTAGTAAGACACAACTAGAATTTAAAGCAAGGTCTGATTTCAACACTTATGTATTTTTGGGAGCGCCTGGGTGGCTCAGTCAGTTAAGCATCTGACTTCAGTTCACGTCGTGATCTCTCTGTCTGACAGCTCACTTAAGAATGTTTTTGATGGGTGCCTGAGTGGCCCAGTTGGTTAAGCTTCTGACTTCAGCTCAGGTCAGGATATCACCATTTGTGAGTTCAACACCAGAATCAGGCTCTGTGCTTATCAGTTCAGGCCCTGCTTCAGATTTTCTGTTCCCTCTCTCTCTGTCCCTTCCATGTTCACACATGTGTTTGTGCATGCACAAGAGGGATCTCTCTCAAAAATAAATAAATTTTTAAAAATTAAAAAAATAAAAATAATAAAAATAAATTTTGAAGTTGTACAACTATATATTTAGTATCTATCAATTAAAAAAATCACTTTAAAGTAGAATGTTCTATTTAACTTTTATTTGTTCTGTAACAATTCTTAGGTAAAAATAATTTTGAATCATTTGTGTGTGACAAGTAGAATAATGTAAGATTTTGAGGCTACAGAAATAAATATATATTGGTTAGGGCCAGTTTAAGAAAATATATAATTCAAGATATATTAAAGGTAAATTAATCTCTAGTTTTCAAATATGTTCAAACAAACCCCATTCCTTCTCTTGTCACACTAATTTTTCTTCATAGTTCATATAGCCTTAGAATCAATAAAATTTCTACTAAGGAAGTTAGAAATTACAGCCAGACATCTTTCCATTTAGCTACCCATCTAAAGAGGAATCATCTTGAACTGATAATATCTTTCAAGTTTCAAAAATTGCCAGGAAAGTATTAGAGGAGCAAGAACAAATGAACTGTTTGAGTTATCTTTATTTTTTGAAGTTTCTTAAAGATTTCCAGTTTTACTTAGATTTGAAAGAAAAAGTACAGCAGTAGAAGTTCAAGTACAATATGGCCCAAGGGAATATGGATATGAAATAATCTAAATGGTAAAGTCATTGCTTTCCTAGTTCCTAAGGAGATGTTTAATGGATTTTCAGTGGAAGCTTCATAACACTGCACAACGGGGGAGTCGGTTTTCATGTGAATTCAAAGGAAAAAAAGGACTCTTTGATCCCAAAGAGGCTAAAATGCCCTTCCCTTTACTACCATAGAGAGAAAAATATATACATTTCATGAGAAAAATGGATGATAGAAGAGAAAATAAAGTTGTAAAACCACATAAAAATATAGAGACAAAGCATGCAGTGGAGGGAGAAAGAAAGGGGGAGAGAGAGACAGAAAATGGAGATATAAATAAGTTAATATAAATCCTACTATCATTCCCATTAACAAGTAATACAGGAAACAAACATTTTACATAATAATTTGGAAGGAAACGTTTTTCTTATATTTTCTTATTTACTTATATTTCAGTAGATAATAAAAACATTAAAAAGGTTACTCTAGGTGTTTCTTATGTAAAAATTAAGATTTTTTTTTTTTTTTACTGTGTGTGTATAGAATACAAATGTAAAGGGAAAAAGCAATGTGGAATATGCTGCTAGGTTTTGAGAATGATCCCCCCCCACAAATTCAAGCCAAAGCAGAAGTACATTCTTGACCACACTCTTTATAATTCATCCTCCTCTGTACAGTGAAGAGAAAAAAGTTTGGTATTAGAACTCATTCCAAAGCACTGAAGCTTATAGCCTCTGTGTATCTTCAGTAAAAATATATGTTCTCACTTGAGAGTAAGTTTCAATCATTTTCTAAAAATCATTCCATTTTAAAATTTATTTAATTTCTTTTTTTAATAGTTTATTGTCATGTTGGTTTCCATACAACACCAGTGCTCATCCCCACAAGTGCCCCCACTCCATGCCCATCCCCCGCCTTCCTCTCTCCCCGATACCCATCAGTCCTCACTTTGTTCTCAACATTCAAGAGTCTCTCATGGTGTGCCTCTCTCCCTCTACCCCATATTTCCCCTCTTCTTCTCCCCCACTCCTCCGTTAAGTTCCNCTTTTGGGTCCAATTCTGAGTTCTCAATTCTATTCCATTGGTCTATGTGTCTGTTTTTGTGCCAATACCATACTGTCTTGATGAGGACAGCTTTGTAGTAGAGGCGAAAGTCTGGGATGGTGATACCTCCCGTTTTGGTTTTCTTCTTCGATATTACTTTGGCTATTTGGGGTCTTTTGTGGTTCCATACAAATTTGAGGATAGTTTGTTTTAGTTTTGAGAAGAGTACTGGTGCAATTTTGACTTGTATTGCATTGAATGTAGATTGCTTTGAATATTAATGACATTTTAACTATATTTATTCTTCCAATCCATGAGCATGGAATGTTTTTCCATTTCTTTGCATCTTCTTCAATTTCCTTCATAAGTATTCTATAGTTTTCATCCTACAGATCTCTTATATCCTTGGTTAGGTTTATTCCTAGGTATTTTATGGTTTTTTGTGCAATTGTGAATGGGATCCGTTTCTTGATTTCTCTTTCTATTGCTTCATTGTTGGTGTATAAAAATGCCACCGATTTCTTTACGTTGATTTTGTACCCTGCAACTTTGCTGAATTCTTGGATCAGTTCTAGTAGGCTTTTGGTGGACTCTATTGGGTTTTCTATGTAGAGTATCATGTCGCGTGGAAAAATTGAGAGTTTGCCTTCTTCTTCGCCAATTCTGATGCCTTTGATTTCCTTTTGTTGTCTGATGGCTGATGCTAGGACTTCCAGCACTATGTTCAACAACAGTGGTGAGAGTGGACATCCCTGTCATGTTCCTGATCTCAGGGGGAAAGCTCTCAGTTTTTCCCCATTGAGGATGATGTTAGCTGAGGGCTTCTCATAGACGGCTTTTATGATGTTTAAGTAGGTTCCTTCTATCCCAGCTTTCTGTAGAGTCTTTATTAAGAAGGGATGCTGTATTTTGTCAAATGTTTTTTCTGCATCTATCGACAGGATCATATGATTTTTATCTTTTCTTTTGTCGATGTGATGTATCACATTGATTGATATGGGAATATTGAACCATCTCTGTAACCCAGGAATGAATCCCACTTGATCTTTGTGGATAATTCTTTTTATGTGCTGTTGAATACGACTTGTAAGTATCTTGGTGAGAATTTTTGCATCCGTATTCATCAAGGATATTGGCCAGTAGTTCTTCTTTTTTGCTTGGTCTCTATCTGGCTTGGAAATCAGAGTGATGCTTGCTTTATAAAATGAGTCTGGAAGTGGGGCGCCTGGGTAGCT
>NW_027533339.1:4694036-4695095 GCF_008692635.1 Crocuta crocuta | reverse complement strand
TTGCTTTTGGGGATGTGTCAAGTAAGAAATTGCTGCGGTGGAGGTCAAGCAGGTTGTTTCCTGCTTTCTCCTCTAGGGTTTTGATGGTTTCCTGTCTCACGTTCATGTCCTTTATCCATTTTGAGTTTATTTTTGTTCATGGTGTGAGAAAATGATCTAGTTTCATTCTTCTGCCTGTTGTTGTCCAGTTCTCCCAGTACCATCTGTTAAAGAGGCTGTCTTTTTTCCATTGGATACTCTTTCCTGCTTTGTCAAAGACTAGTTGGCTGTATACTTTTGGGTCCAATTCTGAGTTCTCAATTCTATTCCATTGGTCTATGTGTCTGTTTTTGTGCCAATACCATACTGTCTTGATGAGGACAGCTTTGTAGTAGAGGCGAAAGTCTGGGATGGTGATACCTCCCGTTTTGGTTTTCTTCTTCGATATTACTTTGGCTATTTGGGGTCTTTTGTGGTTCCATACAAATTTGAGGATAGTTTGTTTTAGTTTTGAGAAGAGTACTGGTGCAATTTTGACTTGTATTGCATTGAATGTAGATTGCTTTGAATATTAATGACATTTTAACTATATTTATTCTTCCAATCCATGAGCATGGAATGTTTTTCCATTTCTTTGCATCTTCTTCAATTTCCTTCATAAGTATTCTATAGTTTTCATCCTACAGATCTCTTATATCCTTGGTTAGGTTTATTCCTAGGTATTTTATGGTTTTTTGTGCAATTGTGAATGGGATCCGTTTCTTGATTTCTCTTTCTATTGCTTCATTGTTGGTGTATAAAAATGCCACCGATTTCTTTACGTTGATTTTGTACCCTGCAACTTTGCTGAATTCTTGGATCAGTTCTAGTAGGCTTTTGGTGGACTCTATTGGGTTTTCTATGTAGAGTATCATGTCGCGTGGAAAAATTGAGAGTTTGCCTTCTTCTTCGCCAATTCTGATGCCTTTGATTTCCTTTTGTTGTCTGATGGCTGATGCTAGGACTTCCAGCACTATGTTCAACAACAGTGGTGAGAGTGGACATCCCTGTCATGTTCCTGATCTCAGGGGGAAAGCTCTC
>NW_027533339.1:4693520-4694013 GCF_008692635.1 Crocuta crocuta | reverse complement strand
GCTGAGGGCTTCTCATAGACGGCTTTTATGATGTTTAAGTAGGTTCCTTCTATCCCAGCTTTCTGTAGAGTCTTTATTAAGAAGGGATGCTGTATTTTGTCAAATGTTTTTTCTGCATCTATCGACAGGATCATATGATTTTTATCTTTTCTTTTGTCGATGTGATGTATCACATTGATTGATATGGGAATATTGAACCATCTCTGTAACCCAGGAATGAATCCCACTTGATCTTTGTGGATAATTCTTTTTATGTGCTGTTGAATACGACTTGTAAGTATCTTGGTGAGAATTTTTGCATCCGTATTCATCAAGGATATTGGCCTGTAGTTCTCCTTTTTTGCTTGGTCTCTATCTGGCTTGGAAATCAGAGTGATGCTTGCTTTATAAAATGAGTCTGGAAGTGGGGCGCCTGGGTAGCTTAGTCGGTTAAGCGTCCTACTTTCGCTTCGGTCATGATCTCATGGTTCGTGGGTTCGAGCTCCACGTTGGG